>NC_137797.1:71704846-71792346 GCF_963383645.1 Muscardinus avellanarius | reverse complement strand
ACCCCGGGCGCCCCGCCCCGGCTTCCCCTCCCGCGGCGCCCCCCTGGGCGGAGCCGCCCTGCCCTGCCCCTCCGGCCCCTCCCGCCGCGGTCTCTTCCGCACTTCTGCGCCTACGTGGTTTGGTTTGAACTTTTGAACCCACCAATCAGCGCCGCGCGCCCGCCTCCCGGGCTCGGCCCCCTATAAAGGGCGGCCCCGCGGGCGCCCGGCTCCTCTGTCGGCTCCCGGCGTCCCGCGGCGGTGCCTCCTTGCTCGGCCCTCTCCGCGCAGCCCCGCGAGCTCGTCATGGTGAGTGGGGCCCCGGGGCGAGCCGGGCTCGGGGGGACTCGGCCCTGGAGAGCACCCCGGCCGCGGGGCCCGCGCTGGAAGGCCGGGGACTCTCCGTTGGCCGCAGGAACTTGGGGAAACTTTACTTCTCCTGGGGTCCCGCCTCGCCCCCGCCTTCGGAGACCCCAGCCCCGGCCGCGCAGACCTTCCGGGCTCCCCTCCACCCCCGACGCGCTGAGTCACCTGTGGCCGCGCCGGGGACGGAGCGCTGCCAATTGCACAAGGCACCTAGAGGAGGCCTGCTCTTCCTTTGAAGGGAATAATTATTTCGTTGCCTAACCTTGCCTTTGTAGCATTAATTAGTGGGATGCGTATAGCTGAAGCTTCTTAAGCCAGGTTTCAGAAACAAGTCCATAAAAGGATACTTCCCCTTTTTTTTTTCCTTTACCGAAACTAGGGATTTAAACCAGCGGCATTCTACCTCCGAGCTATACCCCCAGCCCTATTTTTTTTTTTCTTTATCTTGAAACAGGATTTAACTAAGTTGTGGGGAAACCTCACAAATTGCTGAGGCTGGCCGCGAACCTGGATCCTCCTGTTTCAAAGCCTCTCAAGTACAGGGATTACAAGCGTGCGCCACCAGGCTAAGGGATATTTTCTTACAAAACCACAGCGTAAACGGGTTTCATTAATGTTGAGTTCAGTTTTCAAGAAACATGAAATAAGGGCTATGGGTGTAGCTAAGTAGAAGAAAGTTCCGTGAGTCCATGAGTTCTATCCCCAGCATCTCAAAAATCAATATCATGGCTTTATGGACAACTTGATTATTTTCTATTTGACTTCCCCAAAGTACTTGAAACAAAGAGAACGCCTGTTGACTAAATAGCTGTAGGGGTGGTTTTGTTTTTCCTTCGTATTGAGGATTGAACACAGCACTTTTACTCCTGAGCTCCATGGCCAGCCTTTTTCTTTTTCTACCCCTTCCAGTGCTGGCCTCCAATTTGGAATCCTCCTGCCTCAGACTTCTGAGAAAATGGGATTTCAGGCCTGTTCCACCATACCCTGCTTAAAAGAAATTGATTTAAAATTGTTTGAGGCACACGTGGTGGTGAAGGTTTATAATCCCAGTGTTTAGAAGGCTGAGACTGGAGAATCACAGGTTCAAGTAGTGACTTATCAACCTACTGGGCCCTGTTTCAAAATAAAAATAAATTGGGGGGGGCTAGGGGTTCAGTCCCCAGTACCACACATAAAATGTCCATATAAAAATATTTCAACATAGTATCTTAAAGGGGGAGGGGCAGTGAACAGCTGACAAAAGAATCTTCAGAGGCCTAGCACAGTTATCAAAAGTATTCCTGATTGTAACAACTTGCTTTGAACGCTTTTCACCAAGTAAGACCAAAATGATACAGGTAAAAGTAACTCCGAAAAAGCCGGAAATGGGAAATGGGAGTGGTGGCGCAGGCTTGTAATTCTAGCATTTGGCAGGTTGAGAGCAGAGGATTATGGTTTGCTGACAGCCTCAGCTACTTAGCGAGGCCCTTTGCAACCTAGTGAGACCGGGTTTCAAAATAAGAAAAGAATAGGGTTAGGGGTGTAGCTCAGGGGTAGAATGCCCCTGGGTTCCATCCCCAGTATGCAAAAAAAAAGAAAGAAAAAATGTAACCCGGAAATCCCACAACTAGGATGACTGAGTCAGAAGGATTGCAGGCATGTGGCCAGCCTCAGCTACTTAGACTCTTCACAACTTAGTGAGACCCTGTTTCAAAATAAGTAGGGCAGAGTGTGGAACTCAGTCTGCCTCTGGGTTCAGTCCCCAGTAACACACAGGTGACTCAGATCAGCGAGGCCGATTAAAGGGCAGCACCGGAAGCAGCATACCTGTTTGCACAAACTAATACAAAAAGAAAACTGTGTGGTTTAGGGATTGAACCCAAGGACATTCAGTCTCTGAGCTACACCTCCACCCCAGTTTTTTATTTTGAAAAAGGGTCCTACTAAGTTGCAGAAGGCTGGCTGTGAACCTTTGACCCTCCAGTCTCGGCCTCCCAAGTATTGGGATTACAAGCATGTCACCACTTGCTTCAAAAATTTTTAAACAAGAAACAGCTGCTTTTCTAGTTAATGCTAGACTAAGTGACTCACCTTTGCCTCAGTTCATCTCCCCAGTGCGCCAGGAAAAGTGGAAGGCAAGCAGTTGCCACCAACTTGCCAAGATTAAAGACAGCCCTTTAGACTGGTGATCAGTGAGAGAAAAATTGGGAGTCAAAACTCAGTTAAAGTGCTTTGTTAGAATGGGTGGGTCTTCTCCGACACTGTTTGCTTGTTTGCTCGGCCCTGGTTGGGGACCTTCATGAGCAATCTAGTTCTTTTCAGCTTAGTGCTATGGAGTTTCCAAAGTCCAGATAAAGATAAGTATGGTGCAATAGTAAATAGCCAAGGGTTCTTTAGAACAAATAACTCCTTAGTTCTCCCTACAACTTGTCTAGAGCTGGGGCGTAGACACAGGTAATAGCTTGCTGATGTGGTCAGGAGAACTTGCTTGTTTTGTGGGAAGGAGATGATCATAAGTCAAAGGTTGTGTGTGAGTAATGGGGTTTTATTATCTCAGGTTATGAACCTAGTCCCAGCAAGAACATAGCTGGTGTTGAATTTTCTTAGTTCTTTAGTTGACAGCTTTTAAAACCTTGAAACTGTACTGTTTGGGGAAATGAGAGTAATGGGAGAGATTTGAAAGTTCTCTGCAAGTCTCCAAAGTAATCCAACTTTGGATGAAGTACAATGATCAGCCGGGCGTGGTGGCACACACTTGGGAGGCTGAGACAGGAACACACAGGTTCGAAGCCAGCCTCAGCTACTTAGTGAGGCTTCCAGCAATTTAGTGAGACCCTGTTTCCAAATAAAATATAAAAAAGGTCTGGGAGTATAGCCTGGAGGTAGAAAGCCTCTGGGTTCCACCCCCAGTACCACCAAAAAAAAAAAAAAGAAAGAAAGAAAAATACAATGATCACCCTGTGGTACAGACTCTGTTCGTGTGTGTGTGTGTGTGTGTGTGTGTGTGTGTGTGTGTGTGCGCGCGCGCCCAAAGATTGAGCCCAGGGGCATTCCCTTTGAGTTATATATACCCAGCCCTATTTCATTTTAATTTTGAAACCATCTCAATTTCACTGCTTGCTGAAGCTGTCCTCCAACCTGTGATCCTCCTGGCTCAATTTTCCAAGTGCCTGGTGTGGGATGGGGAGATTACAAGGTGCTACTATTCTCAGCATTTGTGTTACTTTAAGGGATCACCAGGCTTATTGCCCAGGAGTTAGGAAAAATGTTATTGCTAGTAGAGCAGTTTGTCATTTTAAAATGGTAGAAACCATGCCGGGCGTGGTGGCGTACTACGCATGTAATCCCCGCGCTTGGGAGGCGGAGACAGGAGGATCACGTAGGTTCGAAGCCAGCCGTGCTGGCGTAAGAGACCCTGTTTCAAAAATATAAAATAGGTCTGGGAGTGTAGCCCGGAGGAAGAAGGGCTTCCAGGAACCCCAGTACCACCAAAAAAAAAAAAAAAAAGTGGTAGAAACCAGCTGGGCATGGTGACACAGGCTTGTAATGCCAGCATTCGGGAGGCTAAGATTGGAGGATCCCAGTTTGCAGACAACCTCAGCTACTTAGGCCCTTTGCAACCCAGTGAGTCATTGTTTCAAAATAATAAAGGCTAAAAAATAGGGCTGGGAGCCAGGAGTGGTGGTGTACTTTGTAATCCTAATCCCAGCAGTTTTGGAGGCTGAGACAGGATCACAGGTTCAAAGCCAGCCTCGGCTATCTCATGAGGCTCTCAGCGACTTAGACTCTGTTTCCAAATAAAGTATAAAATAGATCTGGGAGTATAGCCCGGAGGAAGAAAAGCCCCTGTGTTCCACCCCCAGTACCACCAAAAAAATAAGGCTGGGGGTGTAGCTTAAAGGTAGAATGCCCCTGGGTCCCATCCCCGGTACTGCAAAAAATAAATAAAAATAGCCGGGCGTGGTGGCTTACATCGTAATCCCAGCATTTGGGAGGCTGAGACCAGAGGATCAGGGTTCACGAACAGCCTCAGCTACTTAGGCCCTCCACAACTTAATGAGACCCTGTTTCAAAATAAAAAATAGGGCAGGGAGTGTAGCTTGGAGGTCAAATGCCTCTGGGTTCCATCCCCAGACTTGCAAAATAAATAAAAATAAAAATAGAGCCGGCCGTGGTGGCACACGCTTGTAATCTCAGCGCTTGGGAGGCTGAGACAGGAGGATCGCACGGGTTTGAAGACAGCCTCAGCTACTTTTGGCTCTCAGCAACTTAGACCTTGTTTCCAAATAAAGTATAAAATAGGTCTGGTAGTATAGCCTGGAGGTGAAAGCCCCTGGGTTCAACCCCCAGTACCCCAAAAATAGTAGAAACCTGACTACAAAGCAGGGATCTGGCCTTGTCTAGCAGTTCATTAGCATATCTCTGGTCTTCCAAAGCATTGTTTCTTAAGAGTTTTGCTTACTAAATAGTCCTGAGTAGGAGTAGCCTCCAAGAAGTCTTTGAAGGTTAGTCACTTAGGTGTGACCCATTCCCAAGTGTCTCATCTAATGTGTCATATTCTATCTAACATTTTTCCTTTTCCTCCCACAGCGTGAGTGCATCTCCATCCATGTTGGCCAGGCTGGTGTCCAGATCGGCAACGCCTGCTGGGAGCTCTACTGCCTGGAACATGGCATCCAGCCTGATGGCCAGATGCCAAGCGACAAGACGATCGGGGGAGGAGACGACTCCTTCAACACCTTCTTCAGTGAGACGGGCGCGGGCAAGCACGTGCCCAGGGCAGTGTTTGTAGACCTGGAACCGACAGTCATTGGTGAGTTGGCCTCTGACCCAAGTGAACTCCTACAGTGCTGAGACCGGAGGTCTGTCCTGGGGGCTCCATGATACCCCATTGTGGGTTAGTGAAGGGCGGCTGGTCTCTTTTCCTTTTCCAGATGAAGTCCGCACTGGCACTTACCGCCAGCTCTTCCACCCTGAGCAGCTCATCACAGGCAAGGAAGATGCTGCCAATAACTATGCCCGGGGCCACTACACCATTGGCAAGGAGATCATTGACCTCGTCTTGGACCGAATTCGCAAGCTGGTAAGCACAGTGCTTAAAGTGGGATGGGTTAGCTGGGTACAGTGGCACATGCCTGTAATCCCAGTACTTGAGAGGCTAAGACTGAGGATCATGTGTTTGCAGCCAGCCTCAACAACTTAGCAAAGCCCTCTGCAACTTAGTGAGACCCTGCTTTTAAATTTCAAAAAAAGATGGATTGTAGCTCAGAGGTACAATACCTCTGAGATCAATCCCCAGTACCACAAAAAAGGGATGAATGATAGTTTTCTCCTAATTTTAAGAGAAAGCAAATGCTGAGACTTATTCTTTGCAACTAAATTGAGACTCTGGCTGCTTGCTCAGTTAACCAGGCTTCTAAACTGGGTAGTCCTGGATTATGGAGCAGGAATACTCTTTTGCCTAATGTGTTTTACAGTAAAAGGCAGATTTGGGCAGCTGTGCTCAATTACTGAGGCAGTTTATTTACATAGTTTGAAGGTGAGAGAGTTTAGCTAGCCACATAATTGTGTAGGAGCCCTGTGTTTAATCCTCAGGTAGGGGAGGGATATAAAAATTCAGAGTACATGAAGCCAGTGTAACACTGCTGGGAACAGCCGGTGGTGTGGGGGGAACGTCCAGAAAAGCTGAAAGTACAGTTGAGAGCTTCCTTGTGACAGAAGCAAGTATCACAGTCAGTGGAAGCAGTGCCCTGCTTTTGTCCTAGGCAGTGAGCTGGTTGTGGCAGAAAAGTTTTAGGAAACTTTGTTCCTGTTAGGAAAGTTAGTGTTTGGGTTGTTTTAATTAAGAGCCTGGTGATCAGATGACGCTGCTCCTTAGGCACATGTGCAGCTTATAAGTAATTAATTAGAAGCCAAGCACTGGAGGCCTGGGGAAATCGCAGTGCAGAGCCCAGCTGCAGCTGGTCTAGTCTGAGAATGGCCTTGCTCTCTGCTTTCTCAGATGTTTATCGTAGGCTTCCCAGCAAAATTGGGTTAGTGATTCCTATGCTTGCAGATCAAGCTTCATCTACAAACATTGATTTGGAAATTGGGGACTTGCCTTTAGGTGAACAAATAAACTCAGTAAAAGCCATTTAGGCTTCTGGGGCAATGTTCATGACCACCAAAACAGTTATACGTTATTACTGTGTGCAGAGGACACTTAATAGGCAAAACTGGTAGAGCATCTGTCTCATCCACTGATCTTGTGTAGTTACTGTGGACCTACAAGATTAGTGAATTTAGGGGTCAGAGAATGTCGTAGCTCCCTGAGCACACTTGAGAAGATAGGGCGGTCAACAGAATACTTTGAAAAGTAAAAATCCTTTCATTGGCAGTTTGCTAATTAGAATAGTCTTTTTACTGGATACTGAACCCAGGGACATTTCTACTTCCAAGCTATACCCCCACCCCTATTTTGTATTCATTTTGAAACGGCCTCACTATGGAGCTGAGGCTGTCCGCGAATGGTGGTCCTCCTGTTTCAGCCTCCGGAATGCTCGGATTGCAAGCATTGTGTCACCATGCCCAATTTATTCTTTATTTTGAAACACGGGGTCTCACTAAGTTGCAAAGGGCCTAAATTGCCGAGGTTGACTGCAAATCTGTGATCTGTCTCAGCCTCCCAAGTACTGGGATCACAAGCATTTAGCACCATGCCTGGCTCAACATTTCTTTTTTCTTTTTGGGCAGTACTGGGGATTTAACTCAGGTGTTCTAACTTTGAGCTACTCCCCCAGCCCTTTTTTTTTTTTTTTTTTAAGATTTAAAGAAGTTTATTAGAAAGAAAAATACAGAAAATAGAAATACAGCCCCATGCCAAAATGGCATGGGGGGGGTGACTCGAAATGAACACACACCCCAGCCCAATTTTTATTTCTTTTGAAACACGGCCTCACTAAGTTGTGGAGGCCTCACTAAGTAGCTGAGGCTGGCCAAGAACCTAATCCTCCTGTCTGCCTCCCAAGTACTGGGATTACAAGCGTGTGCCACCACTCCTGGCTAAATCCCAAGGTTACCCTTGGGCTGGTGTAGCTCAGAAGTAAAGCACTGGGTTCAGTCCTTAACACCACAGGCACAAGGAAAGTTAGCCTTGTTCTGCAGCCACAGCAAGAGCACCAGAGTCTACCTCACAGCTACTGTCACGCTATATTCATTCCAGACTTTGTGATTCTTCTTCAAAGTGATTTTGTGTGTGTGATACTGGGGATAGAACCCAGGGACATTCTACCTCTGAGTAGAATGAACATAACAGCCCTATTTTTTATTTTGAAACAGGGTCTCACTGAGTTGTAAAGGGCCTCACTAAGCAGCTGAGGCTGTCTGCAAACTGTGATCCTCCTGTCTTAGCCTCCCAAATGTTGGAATTACAAGCATGTGCCACCATGCCTGAGTTGAAATCAATATTTAAAAATAACCCCGTAAGCCAGTCATGGTGGCTCACACTTATACTCCCAGTAAGTAGGGGGCTGAGATAAGAGGATCTTGGTTAGCAGACAGCCTCAGCTACTTAGTGATGCCCTCCTCAAAATCAAGAGACTTGTTTCAAAATAAAGAATAAAAAATAGGGCTGGAGGTATAGCTCAGAGGTGGAGTGCCCCCTGGGTTCCATCCTCAGTACTGGGGGAAAAAAAAATAAAATACAGCCCCCTTAAGCTGAGTGTGGCTGAGACAGGAGGGAAGATTGCAGGTTCAGGGCCAGCCTCAGCTACTTGGAGGTGAATGCCTCTGGATTCCATCCCTAGACCTGCAAAAAATAAAAAATTTTTTTAATAAAAAAAAAGTAAAATTAACTCTTTTCTCTTACAGGCTGACCAGTGCACGGGTCTTCAGGGCTTCCTGGTTTTCCACAGCTTTGGCGGGGGAACCGGTTCTGGGTTCACCTCCCTGCTGATGGAACGGCTCTCTGTTGATTATGGCAAGAAGTCCAAGCTGGAGTTCTCCATCTACCCAGCCCCCCAGGTTTCCACAGCTGTGGTGGAGCCCTACAACTCCATCCTCACCACCCACACCACCCTGGAGCACTCTGATTGTGCCTTCATGGTAGATAACGAGGCCATCTATGATATCTGTCGCAGAAACCTCGACATTGAGCGCCCAACCTACACTAACCTGAACCGCCTTATTAGCCAGATTGTGTCCTCCATCACTGCTTCCCTCAGATTTGATGGAGCCCTGAATGTTGATCTGACAGAATTCCAGACCAACCTGGTGCCCTATCCCCGCATCCACTTCCCTCTGGCCACATATGCCCCTGTCATCTCTGCTGAGAAAGCCTACCATGAACAGCTTACTGTAGCAGAGATCACCAATGCCTGCTTTGAGCCAGCCAACCAGATGGTGAAATGTGACCCGCGCCACGGTAAATACATGGCTTGCTGCCTGTTGTACCGTGGTGATGTGGTTCCCAAAGATGTCAATGCTGCCATTGCCACCATCAAGACCAAGCGCAGCATCCAGTTTGTGGATTGGTGCCCCACTGGCTTCAAGGTTGGCATTAACTACCAGCCTCCCACTGTGGTACCCGGTGGCGACCTGGCCAAGGTGCAGCGAGCTGTGTGCATGCTGAGCAACACCACAGCCATTGCTGAGGCCTGGGCTCGCCTGGACCACAAGTTTGACCTGATGTATGCCAAGCGTGCCTTTGTTCACTGGTACGTGGGTGAGGGGATGGAGGAAGGAGAGTTTTCTGAGGCCCGTGAAGACATGGCTGCCCTAGAGAAAGATTATGAGGAGGTTGGAGCAGATAGTGCTGAGGGAGAGGATGAGGGTGAAGAGTATTAATTAACCTTCCTGCTGCAGATCTGCACTTTTTGTCTGAGGATTGTATTTATTCTGCAGTTGTGTGTTTCACTTCTAAGCCATTAATAAATGCTTGTTGTTTTTTGGTACTTGGGATTGAGCCTAGATTCATTCTACCTCCAAGTTATACCCCAACTCCGTTTTATTTTCTATTTGGAAATGGGGTCTCACTGAGTTGTGTAGGGCCTCACTAAATTGCCAAGGCTGTCTTCGAACCTGATAACACCCCATCTCATCCTCCCAAGTACTAGAATTAAAGCATGAGCCACCATGCCTGTTAAATGTTTCCATTTTAAATGTCAAGCTGGCTTCTTAATTCATAGTAAATACTCGACCCACTGGAGACCAAGCAGGTCTGGCAAATGAGCCCCCTGTTCATTCAGCCAGTGTACCTACTCTGCTATTTAGACCTGATGGGTAGTTGTTTTGAGGCAAAGGGCTCGTGTATGTTGGTGTTTCTTGAGCTAAAATGTGAATGTGACTCACCTGTAAATATTAATGCAAACTAATTGTGTAGATCTGGGATAGGGCTTCAGATAATATTGTTTTAAATAATAGTGAGAAGGACTTATGTTGCTAAGTTTCATACTTAGCCAAAACTTACAGTGGCAGATACCACTGACTAATTAATAGTTGGAGAAAGAACTACCTGAGACAAAGTTACAATTCTCACAAGTTGATAATTGTTTGGATACTTGACCTGATATACCATGTACTTTGTGGAGAATATCTGAAATAAGGAAAATTGAGCAGTGTCTATCATAGGAATGATGGTAGAGGGAAGAGTTCCTTAATCTGGACCCTCTACCACACTTGTTGGAAGCAGTTTGGTTCTTGAGGGCAGGGGATGAAGGGGCTTGAATGTGCTGAAGAGCTTGGCAATTGGTACGAGGGGACCAGTGATGTCTGAAAGTTTGGGCAATGGAAAAAGACAATACTGAAAGGCGAGTCTTGTGCAGAAGGAACCAGTTTAGTCATTGGGTGCTTCTGAGTGGAAATGCTTAAGGAGTGGGTGAAGGTGAGAGGATGGTGTGCTGAGTTGCAGGAGTGTTCACCCTCTAGGAGCATTCTACCACTGAGCTGCACCCCCATCTCTTCTTTTTTCCCCTTCGGTACTAGGGATGGGACCTGGGGAGATTCTACCTCTAAGCTACATCTGTGTTTTTGTGTGGTACTGGGGGTGGGACCCAGGGGCTTTTCTATCTCCGGGCTATCATCCCAGACCTATATTATGCTTTTTGTGTGTGTGTGTGTGTGTGTGTGTGTGTGTGTGTGGTACTGGGGTTCCTGGAAGCCCTTCTATCTCTGGCTATACTCCCAGACCTATTTTTATATTTTTATTTGGAAACAAGGTCTCTTAAGCCAGTGAGGCTGGCTTTGAACCTGCGTGATCCTCCTGTCTCTGCCTCTCAAGCATGGAGATTACAAGCGTGTGCCACCACGCCCAGCTTACACTTTATTTGGAAACAGGGTCTCACTAAGTTGCTGAGAGCCTCACTAAGCAGCTGAGGCTGGCTTTGAACCTGTGCAATCCTCCTGTCTCAGCCTCTCAAGCACTGGGATTACAAGCATGCGCCATCACGCCTGGCTATTCTTTATTTTGAATTAGGGTCTCACTAAATTTCAAAGGGCCTCACTAAGTAGTTGAGGCTAGCTGCAAACCTGCAATCCTGCTATCTCAGCCTCCAAGTACTGGGATCACTGCACCTGGCTTCCATGGCCTTACCTTGATAACCAGAGACCATCTCATTCCACTGGTGTTTTGTACCCTTTAGTACCGTTACTTTAGCTCCCCAACTTGTTATGTGTGGTACTGGGGATTCAATTCAGGGACATTCTACCTCTGAGCTACATCCCCCAACCCTGTTTTATTTTACTTTGTCGGTCTGGGGATGGAACCCAGAGGCATTCGACCTTCGAGCTACACCCCTGCCCTATTTTTTATCCTTGATTTTGAAACCGGGTCTTACTGATGCAGAGGGCCTCACTAAGTAGCCGAGGCTGTCCGCGAACTGCAATTCTCCAGTCTCAGCCTCCTGAATGCTGGGATTACAAGTGTGCGTCACCACGCCCAGCTATTTATTTTTTATTTTTCAGTACTGGGGATGGAACCCAGGGGCATTCAACCTCCAAGCTACACCCCCTGCCCTATTTTTTATTTTTTTGAAACAGGGTCTCACTAAGTTGCAGAGGGCCTCACTAAGTAGCTGAAGCTGTCTACAAACCGCAATTCTCTGATCTTGGCCTCCTGAATGCTGGGATTACAAACCTGTGTCATCACGCCCAGCTTATTATTTTATTTTTTGGTGGTACTGAGGTTGGAACCCAGGGGCTTTCTACTTCTGGGGTATACTCCCAGAACTATTTTATACTTTATTTGGAAACAGTGTCTCACTAAGTAACTGAGGTTGGCGTTGAACCTGTGCGATACACCTGTCTCAGCCTCCCAAAGTGCTGGGATTACAATCGTGGACCACCACGCCTGGCTTTATTTTTTATTTTTGAAACAGGGTCTCACTAAGTAGCTGAGGCTGTCTGCCAACTGCCATCCTCCTGTCTCAGCCTCCCAAATGCTGGGATTACAAGTGATAGGTTCAAGGCAAAACCCCTGCTAAACCCTTTCCTAAATGCAAATTAACCTATTGCTTATGAGGTGTGCCAAGATTCTACCTGCAGCCTGAACAGGGTCTGGGATGGAAATGAGCCTTGGAGAGGGTGCCAACCTGCCAGTCTCCCAGAGGACATTCTAGCAAGGAGATGGGATGGGGGTGGCAGATATAATTCCTTCTGCCTTCGGATTGACATTGCGGAACCTGGAGAGCCCGAATCCCCCTGGCCAGGAGCAATGCCCTCCAGTTACCTCAGGAAGCCTTACAGATGAATTATTTTGTCCTTGTGCCAAGATGTGAAGAATTGGAAAGCTTTCAGCAGCCACAACGGTATAGGGTGAGAGAGAGGTGAGTGAAGAGTTTTGCTGAGAAAAAATATTTCAGTGGAATAGAGCCTGGGGAATTGGAAGAGCAAAGTGCCAGTGGTTGGGGAGGGTTCTGTCCTTGTAATGATGATTTCTCTCCTCCTGTGGGTGGGAGAGTGAAGTTAGCCTGCAGCAAGAGCAAATCTGCCCCAAGGTCTAGGTCACTGCTTTGTGGCTGCCAATCATCTGATCTGCCATTGAGAACAAATGAGTCGGGACCCAAAACTGCAGCCTTTGCTGATTCCTGATGGGGACAAATGGACACAGCCTAAGAGGGTCCAGGCTCTGACTGTCAGAGAGGCTTAGACTGCCTCACCTGACTTGTCCAGAGGAGTCAGCTGCTTCTAAGATCTGGAAGCTGCTGGCTGCCAAGGGGCAAGTGGGCCTGGGCAGAGCTGCTCCGCTCTGGCAGAATGACTTCAGGGGGCCTGCTGCAAATGCCTGTGGACCAGCAAGAAACTCAGACTAGAGGTTGACTGGTAGGTTAGAAAAGTTAAAATCCAAGCCAGGCATGATGGCGCACACTTGTAATCCCAGCATTTGGGAGGCCGAGACAGGAAGATAGCTGTTAGTGTGACAGCCTCAGCTACTTAGGCCTTCTGCAATTTAGTGAGACCCTGTTTCAAAATAAAGAATAAGAAATAGGCCTGGGTTATAGCTCAGAGGTAGAATGCCCCTGGGTTCCATCCTCAGTACCACACACACACACACACACACACACACACACACACACACAAAATCTAGCCATGCCTATAATCCCAGTATTTGGGAAGCTGGGTGTAGTGGCCATATGCCTGTAGTCTGGTACTTGGGAGGCGGAGACAGGAGAATCATAGGTTAAAGAATAGCCTCAGCAATGGAGCTAGACTCGCAGCAACCTAGTGAGACCCTGGTTTCAAGACAAAATAATAAAAGGGCCAGGGGTGTAGCTCAGAGGAAGGATGCCCCTGGGTTCAATCACCAGCACCCAAAAAATTAAAGGCGTGGGGGTATATCTTGGATGTAGAAGAGTACTTAAATTCAATCCCTAGTACCAAGAAAAGTCTAGATTGGTGAGGTGATGTATACTTGTAATCCTAGCCACTCAGGAGTCAGGAGGATCATAAATTCAGGGCCAGACTGAATTTTTTTGGTGGTATTAGGGATTGAACCCATGGGTGCATCCTACCTCTGAGCTACACCCCTGGCCCTTTTATTATTTTGTCTTGAAACCAGGGTCTCACTAGGTTATTGAGAGTCTGGCTCCGTTGCCGAGGCTGTCCTTGAACCTGTGATTCTCCTGTCTCAGCCTCCCAAGTACCAGATTATGGGTATATGCCCACCACACTCAGCTACTTTTGTTTGATGCATTGTAACTACATTATAGGTTTGTAGTGATGCATTCATTCAGTGTGTGTGTGTGTGTGTGTGTGTGTGTGTGATGTTACTAGGAATGGAACCCAGGAGCATTCTACCTCAAAGCTATGTACCCTCGGCCCTATACCCTCTCTGAGTTGCAAAGGGCCTCACTAAGTAGTAGCTGAAGCTGTCCTTGAGGCGTGATCTTCCTGTCTCAGCCTCCTAAATGCTGGGATTACAAGCGTGCGCCACTATGCCCAGCTTGCTTTATTTTGAAACAGGGTCTCACTAAGTATCTAGGGCTGGCTAGGAACTTGTGATCCTCTTGTCTCAGCCTCCCAAGCACTGGGATTACAAGCGTGCACCACCATGCCTGGCTTACGTACATTATTTGATAAGTTTTCTTTCTGGTACTTTTTTATTTCCTCCTTCCTCCCCTAATCCCCTGTCAGTACTTTACTGGTCTCCTTATTTTTATGGGGTCCCTTTGCTTTTTTTCTTTCTAGCCTCTACATAAGAGAGAAAAGGTATGACTCCTCATTTTCTGAGTCTTATTTATTTATTTATTTATTGTGGGTCTGGGGATAGAACCCAGAGGCATTCAACCTCCGAGCTACACCCCCTGCCCTATTTTTTATTCTTTATTTTGAAACCGGGTCTCAGTTGCAGAGGGCCTCACTAAGTAGCTGAGGCTGTCCGCTAACGGCGATCCTCCGGTCTCAGCCTCTCAATGCTGGGATTACAAGTGTGCGCCACCATGCCCGGCTCTGAGTCTGTTTTATCTCACTTAGCATGACTAGTTCTATATATCAGCCTAGGCTCAAAATAAAGGGAAGCTTCATCTGACTTTGCCACTCAGGGTCTGCCTGATGCCACCTGGGGCTTCTGGGAGGCCTTCTGATATAACACAGTGAGATCTTTTAGTGATTGTATCTCCAAGTGCCAGGAGAGGGGCCGGGCGTGGTGGCACACTCCTGTAATCCCAGAATTTGGGAGGCTGAGACAGGAGGACTGCAGGTTTGAGAACAGTCTCAGCAAGTTCTCAAACGTAGGTTGACTCATCAACCTAAGTTAGACCCTGTTTCCAAATAAGAAATAAAATCAGCCTGTGGGTATAGCTCAAAGGTAGAATGCCTCTGGGTTTAATCCTCAGTAAAAGAAAATAAAAATAGGGCTGGAGGTAGAATTCTACTTCCTCTGGGTTTAATCTGTCTTCTCTCTCTCTCTCTCTCTCTCTCTCTCTCTCTCTCTCTCTCTCTCTCTCACACACACACACACACACACACACACACACACACACACACACACACACACACTTCCAGGTGAGGGCTGGCCTCTGTGGGCCTCATGCCCATGGTTTGGAAAGGCTGCCAGCTGTGGAGATGACTTCTGGCACAGCTCAGAGGCTGCTTTGGAGTCAGAATTCTGAGCTGGGTGTGGTGTTATACGATGTAATCCCAGTACTTGGGAGGCTGAGACAGTATGATCATGGGTTTGAGGCCAGCCTCAGCAATTTACTGAGGCATTTAACCTAGCAAGTCCCCATTTCCAAACAAAAAATAAAATAGAGCTGGGCGTGGTGGCACATGCTCGTAATCCCAGCATTTGGGAGGCTGAGACAGGAGGATCAGGTTCACAGACAGCCTCAGCTACTTAGGCCCTTTGCAACTCAGTGAAATGCTGTTTCGAAATAATAAAAAATAGGGCTGGGGGTGTAGCTCGGAGGTGCTTTGTTCAGGCTTCCTGAATCTGTGTGTCAGGTGACAGGAAGTTGCCATGTCACAGTGGGATGGCTGCTGCCACCTGCATGGACCCTGGGTGACAAGAGACCAGTGTGCATGCAGGACGGCTCATACCTTCACCATTGCCCACTAAGCGCTGGGGCAGAGAGGCCGATGTCTGTCAGGTGAGACTGGCAGACATGACCCAGCAGGTGGCTCCCGAGGAGCTGCCTAGGAGACCTGGCAGCAGACGCTGAGGGGAAGACAGAACCTGTGTGCTGGCCTTCAGCCCTGTGGAGAAGGGCTCCTTTGCTGGCATCTCCCTAGCCTGCTGCTGCCCTACAGTCAAACCTGAGTTTGTCAGTTTTGTGCAGGCTCTGGGGAAATTTCTGCCTCTAACGTGCCCTAAGACTGAAGCAGGAAATATTCAGAATCAATGAGCCTGCTGCGCACGGTGGCACACACTTGTAATCCAGGAACTTGGGAGGCTGAAACAGTATTGCAGGATTGAGAACAACCTTAGAAACTTAGCAAGATCTGGTTTCAAAATAAAAATTTAAAGGGCTGGGGATGTAGCTTAGAGGTAGAACACCCCTGAGTTCAATCCCCAGTATCAAAAAGAAAAAAAGGAAAGGGAAATGCTTTTATTAGGTGTGTGTGTGTGTGTGTGTGTGTGTGTGTGTGTGTGTGTGTGTGAGAGAGAGAGAGAGAGAGAGAGAGAGAGAGATAGAGATAGATAGATAGATAGATAGATATAGATAGATATACAGGGGATTGAACCAGGTCTATTCTACCTCTGAGCTATACTCCCAGCCCTATTTTTCTTTTTTTTATGGTGTTGGGGATTGAACCCAGGAGTATTCTTTATTTTGAAGCAGGGTCTCATTAAGTTGTGGAGGGCCTCACTAAGTAAGTAGCTGAGGCTGGCCATGAACCACAATCTTCCTGTTTCAGCCTCCCAAGTACCAAGTACTGGGATCCTTTTTTTTTTTTTTTTCCTAGTACTGGGGATGAAACCCTGGGGCATTCTACCTCCGAGCTACACCTCCAACCCTTTTTTGATTTGTTTTTTTGCAGGTTTGGGGATGGAACCCAGTGGCATTTGACCTCTGAGCTACACCCCCTGCCCCATTTTTTTTTTAAATTTTGAAACAGGGTCTCACTAAGTTGCAGAGGGCCTCACTAAGTAGCTGAGGCTGTCTACCAACTGCGATCCTCGGGTCTCAGCCTCCTGAATGCTGGGATTATAAGCTTGCCACCATGCCCAGCTCTTAAAAAAAAATGGTCTCACTAAGTTGGGGAGGGTATCATTAAGTTGCTGAGACCAGCCATGATCTGTAATCCTCCTGTCTCAGCCTCTCAAGTACTGGGGTCACAAGCATGCACCACCATGCCTGGGTTGAGAAAATGCTTTTAAACACTCTTACCACCAGAAGTTTCTTTGGTGGTGGTGGCGGCAGTGTTGGGGATGGAACCAGCAACTTAGACCCTGTTTCAAAATAAAACATAAAATAGGGCACGGGGTGTAGCTCAAAGGTAAAATGTCCCTGGACTCAATCCCTGGTACTAAAAAAAAAAAAAAAAAAAAAAATAGGACAGCCAGGCATGGTGGTACATTTTTGTAATTCCACTACTTGGGACACTGAGACAGTAGGATCACAGGTTCAAGGACAGCCTCAGGAACTTAGCAAGACTGTTACCAGTAATCTATGAGACCATTTCAAAATAAAATAGGAGCCAGGTATGGTGGCACATGCTTGTAATTCCAGCATTTGGGAGGCTGAGACAGGAGGACCATGGTTCACGGACAGCCTCAGGTACTTAATGAGGCCCTTTGCAACTCAGCGAACCCTGTTTCAAAATAAAGAATGAAAAGTAGGGCTGGGGGTGTAGCTCAGGGGTAGAATGCCCCTGGATTCCATCCCCAGTACCGCAAAAATAAAATAGGGCTGGAGGTATAGATTAGAGGTAGAATGCCTCTGGCTTCAATCTCTAGTACCACACCAAAAAATAAATGAGAGAGGCTATAAACATTTTTTTTTTTTTTGGCGGGTCTGGGGGTGGAACCCAGGGGCATTCGACCTCCGAGCTACACCTCCTGACCTATTTTTTCTTTATTTTGAAGCTGGGTCTCATTGAATTGCAGAGGGCCTCACTAAGTAGCTGAGGCTGTCCACGAACCGCGATCCTCCGGTCTCAGCCTCCCAAATGCTGGGATTACAAGCGTGTGCCACCATGCCCAGCTTTATAAACATTTTATAGTATATAAATGTTTCCTAATTACACAAAAGTATATTCACAAGTCAGTTTAATTCATGGAAGCAGAGTAAGTATAAATACAGTCTCACTGCTGTCACCCTTTATCTCCCTCTCATACTCTGTTCTTTTATTTTGAGACAGGGTCTCACTACATTGCACAGGGCCTCCCTAAATTTCTGAGGCTGGATGCAACCCTGTGATTCTCCTGTCTCAGCCTCCCAAGTACTGGGATTACAGGTGTGCACCCCCACATCTGGCTCCATACTCTATATCATACATCTCATCGGGCTAGCAGATAACTAGCCAACAATAAGCTAATAACCCAACACTCCTAGCAAAAGTAATCCAGTTTAACTGATATACCAATTGTCTGCCAATTTCACGTTTCACTCGTTCACTGTGAACAAGTGTAGGTCACTGCTGGGCAGTACAAGGAATATAGCTTTTCTTGTCCCTACGGGATTGTAAAGATAGACCACACATACACAATCCTAACTCAAGGTGGTATATACCACATACCACAGAAGAGACTCTCATGGGCAATCTACCCCAAAAAGCCACTCCTCTCGGCCCACTGTTTCATCTGCAAGTCCCCCTGGTACTGTTCCATTTATCAGAGGAGGCTGGGCCTCCCCTCTACCAGGGTGAATCTTTTTTTTTATTTTTTATTTTTATTTTTTGGTGGTACTGGGGTCCCTGGGAGCCCTTCTGGGCTTCACTCCCAGATCTATTTTATATTTTTTTGTTTGGAAACAGGGTCTCTTAAGCCAGCGAGGCTGGCTCCGAACCAGTGCGATCCTCCTGTCTCTGCTTCCCAAGTGTGGGGATTACAAGTGTGCACCACCACGCCCGGCTACCAGGGTGAATCTTTGCCCTTTATATTTTTTATATTGAGCAAGATTTTGCTGAGTTGCTAAGGCTGGGCTGAAACCTGTGATCCTCCTGTCTAAGCCTCCCAAGTACTGGGATTACAGACAGGTGTGCACCATAATGCCTGGCTTCCAGCTTTTTTTTTTTTTTTTTTTTTTTTGATACTAGAGATTGAACCTAAGGGAATTCTACTTCTGAGCTATACCCCCCAGCCCTATTTTTTATTCTTTATTTTGAAACAAGGTCTCGCTAAATTGTGGAGCCCTCACTAAGTAGCTGAGGCTGGCTGAGAACCTGCAATCCTTCTGTCTCAGCCTTCCAAGTACTGGGATTACAAGCATGTGCCACCATGCCCAGCCATCTTCTTCCCTTTTTTTAAAAAATTGGAAACAGGGTCTCTTAAGCCAGCGAGGCTGGCTTCGAACCTGCGCGATCTCCTGTCTCTGCCTCCCAAGCGCGGGGATTACAAGCATGAGCCACCACGCCCGGCATCTTTCTTCCTTTCTATAGGCAACTCTGAAATAGGCCATGGTCTACCTGTGAAAATAGAGAAGAGCAAGGAGACCCTGTTCTGGAAGAATCACTTTCCCTAGGAATCCCATCAGAGTGAGCCTGACCCCAGGGTGGTCCCAACCCTTCCTGAGTCTCTCGCATTATTTTGAACCAAGGATCATAGAGCTAGTCTTGTAGACAAGGTATGGAGTGGGGTACCCTTGGGACAAGAATCAGACCAGACTCTGAGGGCTTCAGGGCGGGCACAGGGGTCACTCAACTAGTTGGAAGTTACTCTGGGCTCTTGGGCCCTTGAGAGGAAAAGCCTCAGTCTCCTTTTCTGGTCTGTTTGGTTTACTCTGGTCTTCCTTTTCTCCTTGTTACCCCATCTTCATCTCGTCTCTTCTCGCTCTTCCTTCCCCCTGCCTTCATCTCTTCTTTCTCCCCTCTCCCATTCCCCTCTCCATTTCCCCATCTCTGTCTCATCCCTCCCCTCCAGCCAGGTGCCAGCATAGCAGCAGAGGAGAGAGAGTCATCTAGAGGGAGAGATGCCGGAACAGCCCCTGGCAACCTGTCTGCCTGGGGGATCCCTGGGCTCTGGAGCTCAAACCTGGCCCCAGCTGTCAGATGAATCCTCCACCGCCGCAGGCAGAGGCCTGGCGGGGTGGTATGCAGGGCTCCGACCCTCTGAACCTGGCTGTTCAGCTGTCAGTCAGCTTGTCCCTACAGGAGGCAGAGTGAGATGCCAAGTGCCATGATTGCAGAAGAGTGTCTGTCCTGTCTCATCCCAGCCCTAGGCCTGTGAGGGTGGGAGCCATGAGCCGGGTGGTAGCTTTTCACATACACAGAGTCACAGGTACTGTTCGCATCTCAGCACCCCCACCACAAAACACAGGGGCAAGAGCGTGAGGTGGTGCCTGGGTGACCCCAGAGTCTCCCACCCACCCTGACCAGAGCAGAGAAGCTCATAAAAGTTGAAATAGGGTCTCACTAAGTAGCTGAAGCTGTCTGCAAACCGTGATCCTCCTGTCTCAGCCTCCCAAATGCTGGGATTACGAGCCTGTGCCACCATGCCCAGCTGATGTTGACTTTTAAAATAATTTAGCCGGGCATGATGGCACAGGCTTGTAATCCCCGTGCTTGGGAGGCGGAGACAGGAGGATCGTGCAGGTTCGAAGCCAGCTGCACTGGCTAAAGAGACCCTGTTTCCAAATAAGAAAAAGCATAAAATAGGTTTGGGAGTATAGCCCGGAGGTAGAAGGGCTTCCAGGAACCCCAGTACCACCACAAAAAAATAACAATAATCTAGAAGCCAGGTGTGGTGGCGCACACTTGTAATCCCAATACTTGGGAGACTAAGACAGGAGGATTGCAGGTTTGAGGCCAGCACTCAGCTACTTAGGCCCTTCACAATTTAGGGAAACCATGTTTCAAAAAAAAAAAAAAAAAAAAAAGCTGCTTGTAATCCCTGCGCTTGGGAGGCGGAGACAGGTGGATCATGCAGGTTCAAAGCCAGCCTCGCTGGCTTAAGAGACCGTTTCCAAATAAAATATAAAATAGGTCTGGGAGTGTAGCCTGGAGGTAGAAGGGTTTCCAGGAACCCCAGTACCACCAATAAGTAAATACCAAAAAAAAAAAAAAAAATAGGGCTGGAGGTGTAGCTCGGAGGTAGAATGTCCCTGGGTTCAAGCTCCAGTACTGGGAGAAGAAAAAAAAAAGAATCTAGAAATGGCAAAGTCTTAGCTGCGATGGTGCAAGTCATGACAGGACAAGGATTTAGAAGGTTTCAGCTGGGCATGGTGGCACACACTTGTAATCTGAGCATTTGGGAGGCTGAGTCAAGAGGATCGCTGTTCGCAGCCAGCCTCAGGTACTTAGGCTAAAAAATGGAAAATTAAAATAACACAGGAATACTCAAAAAATGTTGTTGGCATAAGTCAATGGACTGCTGGGCGTGGTCGTGCACCCTTGTAATCCCAGCCTTTGGGAGGCTGAGACAGGAGGATCATGGTTCGTGGATAGCCTCAGCTACTTAGGCCCTTTGCAACTCAGTGAGACCCTTTTCAAAATAAAGAATTAAAAAAAAAATAGGGCTGGAGGTGTAGCTCGGAGGTAGAATGCCCCTGGGTTCCATCCCTAGTACTGCAAAAAAAAAAAAAAAAAAAAAAAAAAGTGGATTTTGTTGAAAAGTGCATTCAACAGGTCCTGGAGAGGCACTGAAATCTATTGGTGGTGGTGGTGGCAGCGTGTGTGTGTTACTGAGGATGGAACCCAAAGGCATCTACCTCCAAGCCACACCCCCCCCCAGCCCAATTTATTTTTCTTTATTTTGAAACTGGGTCTCGATTAAGTTGTGGAGGAACTCACTAAGTAACTGATGCTGTCTGCGAACCCAGATCTTCCTGTCTCAGCCTCCTAAGTACTAGGATTACAAGTGTGCACCACCATGCCCAGCTCTAAAATCTGTTTTTCATAGCCAGGCCCTGGCCCCCTGGACTGTGTTAGGTTCACCTAGCACACTTCAGTGTGATGTGGCTTACTGGCTGCAGCCTGTTCTCTCCTGTTCTCCAGCTGAGGAACAACTTGTTGGAAAGGTCAGATGGGCAGTGAGCTGTGGCTTTAAGGAAAGTGCAGGACCGTAGGTTGTGAGGGAGGGCTTGTCTAGGGCAGATTTGCCCTCTTGCCCTGGCTATGGCTTCTGGAAGGACAAATGAAGTTATTAGAGCCCAGGGGAAAAATGGAATCATGTCTCCAAATTACTAATGCTACCACTGCTATTACTTCTGTATATTTCCTTGGATAATTTTCATTAGTAAAAAAAAAAAAAAAATGTGAGGCATTCCCCAAATTTTAACGTTCCAACAGCCACAAGTCATGCACTCCACTAACGGATGCAAAGTACAGACATGTCATTCCTACTTACGACCAGGAGATGGCAGCAACACACCTCTATTTCAGGTGCCTCACATTTAGTTGAGACCCAGGTGGTGCTAGATACCATGAATACAAAGACAAGTAACATTTCATTGCTGCCTTCAAAGAATATATTGTCAGGGAGTAAAGAGTCAGACATATAAACATATTACTAGTTTATTTTTTCTGTGGTACTGGGGTGGAACCCAGGGGCATTCTACCTTGGAGCTACATTCCCAGTCCTATTTTTTTTTTTTTTTTTTTTTGGTGGAACTGGGGTTCCTGGAAGCCCTTCTACCTCTGGGCTACACTCTCAGACCTATTTTTATATTTTTATTTGGAAACAGGGTCTCTTAAGCGAGCGAGGCTGGCTTTGAACCTGCGTGATCCTCCTGTCCCCGCCTTCCAGCGCAGGGAGGACAAGCCTGCGCCACCACACCCGGCTTCTGTGTTTTGAAACAGGGTCTCACTAAGTTGCGGAGGGCCTCACTGAGTGGCTGAGGCTGTCTGCAAACCTGTGATCCTCCTGTCTCAGCTTGCCAAGTACTGGGATTACACGGGTGCGCCACCACACCAAGCTAGACTACTAGTTTATTAACTGTGTGACTTTGGGGAAATTGTTGAGCCTGAGTCTCAATTTTCCCCCATTTTATTTGTAAAATGAGAATAATAGTACCTATATGGTAGGGTTATCATGAGGATTGCAAGTTATAAATATATTAAATGTTTACCACACTAGTTGGCACATAGGAAGTGTTAACTATTACTAAATGATGCAGTGAGAGAAGAGATGAAACTGGGCACGGTGACATCATCTGTAATCCCAGTACTTGGGAGGCTGAGACAGGAGGATGGCAGGTTCAAAACCAGCCTCAGCAACTCAGTGAGCTGGCAGCAACTTAGATCCTTTTTCCAAATAAAAAATAAAATAGGGCTGGGGATATAGCCTGGAGGTAGAATACCCTGGGTTCAGCTTGGCATAGTGGCACACTTTTTTTTTTCATGTCATTGCTCTTTTTTAAAAAATAAATTTTTATTGGTGCATTGTCATACATCTCAATGAGATAAAAAAAAAAACTTGTGTAGACATACATGCACACATCACCCAGTCAGCCCCTACCCAATCTCTAACCTCTTCCCTCCCCCTCCCTCCTATCCATGCTTGGCTTCCTGACTGACTTTGATATGTTTAAGTACATCATGTGCTTTAAAGAGTTTCCCTTATCCTCCCTCTTATCCCCTCAGATATGTCACCTTCATAGCTCCTCTATAGGGTCCCTTCTTCATCTAGAGTTCCTCCTGTTACCCATTTCTCCCTAATATTTTGCACATTAAGAAAAGTATCTGATTTCTTATTTTTTGTGACATTTCACTATAAATGCCATAATTTTGTTCTCCCTTATGGCTGGGCAAAGTCCCATTGTGTACATATCCCATGGTTTTGAAATCCACTCATCTGTTGAAGGACACCTTGGCTGGTTCCACAGCTTGGCAATGGTGAACTGTGCAGCTATGAACATGGTTGTTCATGCATTAGTTTGGTATTTTGGTTTTCATTCTTTTTGGTAGACACCCAGAGGTGGTACTGCTGGATCATATGGTAAGTTTGTTTTCCTTCTTCTGAGGATCTTCTATACTGCTCTCCAAAGTGGTTGCACCAACTCGCAATCCCACCAACAATGTATTAGAGCTTCTATTTCTCCACGCTTATTCCCACTTACTGAAAACCTGAAAGCTAGAAGGTGAGTACCTTTGACAGGATGATCCACTCACAACCAATTTGTTTTTAAATAGAGGTCACTTGGATCTGGAAATCTGCTGAGATTAGGTGAGGCAGCGGCAGCTTCTAGTGCTTCTTGGCCACACAGCTGAAGAAACCCGCTGGCCCTTTGCTGTGGAGCAGGCCCCAGTTCCAGGCCTGCCACGCAACAGGCTCCGGGCCCCAGCCTTGCTGGCTCCAGACCCGGCCTCGAGTGGTACACATTTGTAATCCCAGTACTTAGGAAGCTGAGACAGGAGGATCACAGGTTTGAGAATCATCAGCAAGTAGTGAGACTCTCATTAACATAGCAAAATCCTGTTTCAAAATTAAAATAGGGCCAGGCGTGGTGGCACACGCTTGTAATCCCCGCGCTTGGGAGGCAGAGACAGGAGGATCGCGCAGGTTTGAAGCCAGCTGCGCGCGCTGGCTTAGGAGACCCTGTTTCAAAAAAAAAATGTAAAAATAGGTCTGGGAGTGTAGCCCGGAGGTAGAAGGGCTTCCAGGAACCCCAGTACCACACACACAAAATAAAATTAAAATAGGGATAGAGGCTGGGCTGGTGGCACACGCTTTTAATTTCAGCATTTGGGAGGCAGAGACCAGAGGATCGCTGTTCGGGGACAGCCTCAACTACTTGGCGAGATCCTTCGCAACTCAGTGAGACCTTGTTTCAAAAATAAAAAAAGAAGCAGGGCATGGTGCCGCATGCTTGTAATCACAGCATTCGGGAGGCTGAGACCGGAGGATTGCAGTTTGCAAAAAACTTCAGCTACTTAGACCCTCCGCAACTTAGTGAGACCCTGTTTCAAAATAAAGAATACAAAATAGGGCTAGAGAATCCGGGTGTGGTGGCGCACGCTTGTAATCCCCATGCTTGGGAGGCAGATACAGGAGGATCTCGCAGATTCGAAGCCAGCCTTGCTGGCTTAAAAGACCCTGTTTCAAAAAAAGAAAAAAAAATATATATATATACACATATATATAAATATATGTGTATATGTGTGTGTGTGTGTATATATATATATATATATATATACACACACACACACACACACACACACATATATATATATATATATATTAGGTCTGGGAGTGTAACCCGGAGGTAGAAGGATCAAATGCCTCTGTATTCCATCACCAGACACTCAAAAAATAAAAAAGAAATAAAAATAAAAAAATTTAAAAAGACTAAAAAAATACGGCTGAGGTGTCACTTGGGGGTACAATGCCCCTGGGTTCCATCTCCAGTACCACAAAAAAACAAAAAATTAAAATAGGTATAGGGGTATAACTGGGAAGTGGAGTATCTCTGGGTTCAATCCCAACACAAAGCCAGGCTTGGTGGCGCACCCTTGTAATCCCAGTACTGGTGAGACTGAGACAGGAGGATCCAGTTTGTAGACGGTCTAAGCTACTTAGTGAGGCCCTTTGCAACTTAATGAGACCTTGTTTCAAAATAAAGAATAAACCGGGCATGGGCCCACACTTGTAATCCCAGCATTTGGGAGGATTGCGGTTCGAGGACAGTCTCAGCTACTACTACTTACTGAGGTCCTTTGAAACTCAGTGAGACCATGTTTCAAAATAAAGAATAAAAAATAGAGCTGGAGTTGTAGCTTGGAGGTAGAATCCCCCTGGGTTCCATCCCGAGACCTGAAAGAGAAATAGGGCTGGGGTGTAGCTTGGAGGTACAGTGCCCCTGGATTCCATCCCCAGTACTGCAAAATAAATAATAATAAAAAATAGGAGCCGGTCATGGTGACTTACACTTGTAATCTCAGCATTCCGGAGGCTGAGACAGGAGGATCAGGGTTTGTGGACGGTCTCAGCTACTTAGTGAGGCCCTTCACAACTTAGACCCTATTTCAAAATAAAGAATAAAAAAAATAGGGCATGGCGTGTAGCTTGGAGGTCAAATGTCCCTGGGTTCCATCCCTAGACACACACACACACACACACACACACACACACACACACACACAAGGCTGAGGGTGTAAACTGGATGTAGAATGCCCCTGGGTTCCATTCTTGGTACTGCAAACAACATTAATAACAAAAACTCCAGCACAATAAATAAATACAAGAAATACTCCTGCTTCAAAAGCACAAATCCATCTTGCTATCTACAAACAAGTGTGTGTGTGTGTGTGTGTGTGTGTGTGTGTGTGTGTGTGTGTGTGTGTGTGTGTTACTGGGGATTGAACTCGGGGCATTCTACTTCTGAGCTATACCCCAGCCATATTTATTTATTTATTTATTTATTTATTTATTTATTTATTTTGGTGGTACTGGGGTTCCTGGAAGCCCTTCTACCTCTGGGCTACACTCCCAAACCTATTTTTACATTTTTATTTGGAAACTGGGTCTCCTAAGCCAGCGCGCGCGGCTGGCTTCGAACCTGCGCGATCCTCCTGTCTCTGCCTCCCAAGTGTGGGGATTACAAGCGTGCGCCACCATGCCCGGCCTACCCCAGCCATTTTTATTCTTTATTTTGAAACGGTCTCAATAAGTTGTAGAGGGCCTCATTAAGTTGCTGAGACTGGCTGCAAACCTATAATCCTCCTGTACTGGGATTAGAAGCATGTACCCCACCCACCTGGATATATATATATCACTAAATTGCATAGGGAGCTGGGCGTGGTGGCTCACACTTGTAATCCCAGCATTTGGGAGGCTGAGACTGGAGGATCACTGTTCAACAACCTCAGCTACTTAGGCCCTTTGCAACTCAGTGAGACTCTGTTTCAAAATAAAGAATAAAATACAGGGCTGGGGGTGTTGCTTAGAGGTAGAATGCCCCTGGGTTCCATCCCCAGTACTGAAAAAAAAAAAAAAAAACTAAGTTGCACAGGGTTCACTAAGCAGCTGAGGCTGGCTGTGAACCTCCCATCTCAGCCTCCCAAATATGGGGATCACAAGTGTGCACCACCATAGCAGTGTTTGAAAAGAACTTCATCCACTCTCAGCAGGCTTCTGTGGTTCCTCTGGCTCATGCAGAAAGTCCACTGGCGACCTCTTCCTACCTAGCCTCCTGCCCTCTTTTTGCCGCCAAACCTCCCCTAGGCCCGCTTTGGGTCCATGGCCCATCCTTTGGTGTTCTCCTGCCCAAAAGCTAAACTTTGTTACTTATCTTTCTGGCAAACCCCTGCAGGCTTCTAATTGTTTCTAGCCAAGCCCTCAGCAGATCAAGTAGAAGAGGAGGAGGACAGACACTGGCTAATATTTATATAGCATGCACGATGGGCCAAGTACTAAGTGCTTCACACATAGTAACTCACTTAATCCTCTCAACGCTATGAAGTAGGTACTATTATTATCATCATTATTATCATTATTACCTTCAGAGGCCCAGGTCCACAACAAGCTCCCTGTAGAGTTGGCCTGAGCTGGTCCTCTGAGGCCCTGTATGCACTCCCAGTGCTGGCAGCGCTGGCTCCCAGTTTGCTCCTAGGGCTGAGTCTGGGGTGGACCTAAGGTATCAGGCTCAGAGCCCAGGCTTGCAGCAGAAAGCGCCAAGGCTTCCCTGGCCCCTCCTCATACCTGTCAAACCCTCAGTCCCAGCCCAGACAGAACCCTACCTCTCCCAGCTCCCAGGAGTTAGGGCTCCTCCTGAGGCCTCAGTGCTAAAGCCCAGTTAGGAATTAGGATGGTTTATCCATCCTATCCCCGACTCCCATCCTCCTTCCCATTCCCCTGGCAACAAAACCAGACCCGTCAAGGAGAAAGACCTGGCAGCTGTGCAGGGAGGCTAATAGCCGGAAGGAAGGAGGGGCCTGGGGAGCAGAGCACACAGGCATAGGGATGAGCTAGTGAGTGAGCGGGGAGCAGGGTGTTGGCTCTGGCCCATCTCAGAGGACACACAAAGGGAGGGGCAGCGCTCTGCCCTGCAGTGTGGAGGAGCCGCCCTCCTCATCCCTGGCTGGGGACCCAGCCTGCAGCTCCAACCCTGCCCTGAGACAAGAGTGGGGACCTGAGGACACCGAATCTTGTCCTCAGGGCCAACCTGAGGTGGACCTGTCCTGCTGGAGATTCCTGGAGTCCCCAGCAGCAGCCCCCATGGCTCCTGGCAAACCCAACAGGCCTCAGCACCCCCGCTCCTGCAGACCATCAAGCTGCTTCTGTCCACTCCTAGGCAGTCTGTGCCTGCATTCCAGAAGCTGTGTGAACATATAAAGGCCAGACATCAACCCTCCCAGCAATGGGGGTGTGTGTGTGTGTGTGTGTGTGTGTGTGTGTGTGTGTGGAAGGAGGTGTGGTTGTGTGTAATGTATATGCATACAGGTAGACAGGGTATGTTTGTAAACCTGGCTGTGTAAGGCCTTCTCACTAATCTTTCAGACAGTTGGGGATGGGTGTCTTCTCTTTCCCTTGGTCTCTCTCCAGCCCCACCCATCCCTGGGTACCAGTGCTGCCTCAGTACTGGAAACTGGTTCCTGCCAGTCTGTCCATCTCAGCCTTGGCAGCAGATGCTGCCCCTCAGCCCCCTCCCCTTCCTACCTAGGAGCTGCTCTGATTCCGGTAAGACCCATGACTGAGCATCATTTGGTGGGGAGGGGGGAGAGGGAGAATCCAGTAAAGGCAGGCAGCTTACCGCAGGCCCATTCCACTCAGCCCCTGGCATGGCGCACACCCTCAGAGCGGGATCCAGAACTAACTAGGCTTAGCCACCTCCAGCCTCCTGTGAGGTACCAACCCTGCTGCAGCCTGGGGTAGGTCCAGGTTTGGGGGCTGTGTCTTTAAGGCAGAACCATCAGCAAGCAACCTCTGCTGGCCAAGGGGAGGGGGAGGGAAGCTGGTCAGTCCATTAGCAGCAGGGCTGGCGCCAATCACTAGCCCTTAGCAGGGCTCTGGGGATTAGGGAGAACACAGCTCTTCCCCAGGCGACTCTGCCTCTGCCCTTTGATCCCCCATTTCTTCTAGGTATGGTGAAGAAGGCAGCAGCTGACAGGGGGTGAAAGGAGAGCCCCATTTCAGGGGACAAGTGAAGTCTCAAGCCCTGGGGCCCAGGCCAGGCCAGCTCTCCCTCCACCTGGCCTCAGGCTCCTGTGCCATGAGTTTGCCCTTTAACCTCGGCCCTCCTATCCCTGAAATATCACCAGCTCTTCCAGGCAGGGACCCCAGCTCCCTACTAGCCCACGCCCCCAGGCTCAGTTTCGGGTGCTCTCTGGAAGGCACTGACCCCCGCGCCCACATCCCAGCTTCCATCCCCCCCAGCAAGGAATCAGGCAGGGCGCCAGCAACCAGTGAAGGGAGGGTGCAGCCTTCCCGCAGGGTGGGGCGCCCCCTCCCCACGCAGCTCCTTCCAGCCGGTCAGGCCAGTGGGAGGAGCTGCTCGTCCCCCCCCCCCAAGCGCAGGGCTATAAAGCGGCCTCGCAGTGGTCTG
The DNA here is from genome assembly GCF_963383645.1 of Muscardinus avellanarius. Lineage (NCBI taxonomy): Eukaryota > Metazoa > Chordata > Mammalia > Rodentia > Gliridae > Muscardinus > Muscardinus avellanarius. The sequence goes on along the minus strand of NC_137797.1, from coordinate 71,763,469 downwards.
CGGCTCCTGCCCGGCCCGGCCCAGCTCCCCAGCTCCGCGCGGTGACCACCGTCCTCGGCTACCTCGGGCGCCATGAGCCACCACCCGTCGGGCCTGCGGGCCGGCGTCAGCTCCACCTCGTACCGCCGCACCTTCGGGCCCCCACCCTCCCTGTCCCCGGGGGCCTACTCCTACTCGTCGGGCTCGCGCTTCTCGGGCAGCCGCCTGCTGGGCTCGGCGTCCGCGAGCTCCTCGGTGCGCCTGGGCAGCTTCCGCGCCCCCCGGGCGGTGGCCCTGCGCCTGCCCTCGGAGCGCCTCGACTTCTCCATGGCTGAGGCCCTCAACCAGGAGTTCCTGGCCACGCGCAGCAACGAGAAGCAGGAGCTACAGGAGCTCAACGACCGCTTCGCCAACTTCATTGAGAAGGTGCGCTTCCTGGAGCAGCAGAACGCGGCCCTGCGCGGCGAGCTGAGCCAGGCCCGGGGCCAGGAGCCGGCGCGCGCCGACCAGCTGTGCCAGCAGGAGCTGCGCGAGCTGCGGCGCGAGCTGGAGCTGCTGGGCCGCGAGCGCGACCGGGTGCAGGTGGAGCGCGACGGGCTGGCGGAGGACCTGGCGGCGCTCAGGCAGAGGTCAGGCGGCGTCGGGCGCGCCCCCCCCAGCCCCGCAGCACGTTGCCCTCACTGCCCGGGAGGCGGGAAGGGGATCTCGGTGCCTTTCTGTGTCGGAGAGGGGCCCCTTCGCAGCCTCGTGCTCGTTACAAAGTCGGGGCGATGCTACCAGGCAGCCGGAGGCCCTCCCCTGGGCGTCCGGGGCGGCAGAGCAGGGTCCTGCGGGGCGCGGCCGGGCGCTGACCGCAGCTCCGCCTGACCCTCTGCCCGTCAGGTTGGAGGAGGAGACGCGCAAAAGGGAGGACGCGGAGCACAACCTCGTGCTCTTCCGCAAGGTTAGCGGGGCCCACGTAGAGTTTCCCGCTCCCCGCCCGCTCATCCCGGTGCCATGGTGGGCGTGGGGTGGCAACCTGACGCCTCCCGAGACAAAGAGGGAAGTCCTGAGTCGTCCTCCCTTTCCTTGACCCCCCCCCCTCCCATCCACAAAGGACGTGGACGACGCCACGCTCTCCCGCCTGGAATTGGAGCGCAAGATTGAATCCCTGATGGATGAGATTGAGTTCCTCAAGAAACTGCACGAGGAGGTGAGTGGACCTGGGGGCGCGGAGGCTTCGGAGGTGGGGAGTGGCCTTGCGGGACCTGCCAAGGCCGAGCCCTGGAGGCCGCGAGCAGGTGGAGGAGCCGCGGAGGAGGAGCCGGGAGTTTGCCGGGGACCCGCCACCGCCCATCCCTCTACAGGTGGCTTGGCTCCCACCCCTGCGCCACCTGTCGGCAGACAGCAGGCTGCACCCGGAACTTGAAGCTGGCCTAGCGCCCGCCGGGGCGCCGCAGGCTCCTCGGGCTGCCGCGCTCCCTGGCGCCCCCTGCTGCTCGTGAAAGTGTTTTCCTCTCTTTTCCGTGCGGAAACGGCGTGGCCGGTGGAAGCTGAGCCGTCTCTTCCTTCTTTGCCTGCGCTGGGCGGTAGGAGCTTCGAGACCTGCAGGTGAGCGTGGAGAGTCAGCAGGTGCAGCAGGTGGAGGTAGAGGCGACCGTGAAGCCGGAGCTGACGGCAGCGCTGAGAGACATCCGAGCGCAGTACGAGAGCATCGCGGCCAAGAATCTGCAGGAGGCGGAGGAGTGGTACAAGTCCAAGGTGCGCGGGTCACCAGGGCGCGGAAGGCCCCGGGAGGGAGGCGCGGGGAAGCGCCGCTCCAGCCCAGGGCACCCTCTCCCCCAGTACGCAGACCTGTCGGACGCCGCCAACCGCAACCACGAGGCCTTGCGCCAGGCCAAGCAGGAGATGAACGAGTCTCGACGCCAGATTCAGAGCCTGACGTGCGAGGTGGACGGGCTGCGCGGCACGGTCAGAACCGAGGGGCGCGCCCAGGCGGGAGGGAGGCCACCCGGGCCGAGGGCCCCCGCCCGACGCCCCCTGCTCCTCCACCGCAGAACGAGGCGCTGCTCAGACAGCTGCGGGAGCTGGAGGAGCAGTTCGCCCTCGAGGCAGGCGGGTACCAGGCGGGCGCCGCGAGGCTCGAGGAAGAGCTGCGACAGCTAAAGGAGGAGATGGCGAGGCACTTGCGCGAGTACCAGGAGCTTCTCAACGTCAAGATGGCCCTGGACATCGAGATCGCCACCTACCGGAAGCTGCTGGAGGGCGAGGAGAGCCGGTGAGGGTCGCGCGGGGAGTGCTTAGTCTTTGGGGTAGGGGAACAGAAGTGGCCCCGCAGGCGCTGAGCTCGCTTCCTCCGCAGGATCTCAGTGCCCATCCATTCCTTTGCCTCCTTGAGCCTGAAGACGTCCATGGGTGAGTCCTCCATGCCGGGGTCCCGACCTGCACCTCCCCTTGTCTACTTCCACCCTGATTGCACTCTTCTTGCTCGGGCTCCTCGCTGGGGTGGGTCCTCTCCAGCCTGTACTGGCCCCTTCTCTTAGGGCACCTGTCCCTTGCCCTCAGGGATGGGAGTGGGAGCCTAAAAGAGAAATTCCAAGCCTCTCTCCCTCCTCCTCTTGTCTTGCTTTCTCCAGTGCCTGAGGTGGAGCCTGCCCAGGATAGTCACAGCCGGAAGATGGTTCTGATCAGAACCATTGAGACCCGGGATGGGGAGGTAACCCACTATCCATGTTGTTTCGGAGCCCCAGCCTGGGTGCCGATCTCCAGGTGTTGAAGATGGGTGGTTCTTGGGAGAGAGACAGAAGGTGGGTGGGTAAACTGGAGCCGCAGCTGGCTGCACCCCGCAGAGGGACACCTAATCCCAAAGAGGGTGGCACTGAACCGCCTGCCTCTCCTATGCCTTGCCTCCAGCAGGTGGTAACAGAGTCCCAGAAGGAGCAACACAGTGAGCTGGACAAGTCTTCTACTCACAGCTACTGAGCCCCTCGCCTGGAAGCTCCCTATCCCTGCCCTAGGCCTACTCTAAGTCCAAACCTTAATGCTAGCCCTGAATGAGTCCCTCCTCCCCCTGCATGGATCTCTGCACCAGCTTCCCCCTCCCTGGCCCACAGTCAGGCCCTACTTGACCAGCAGTAGCTGGGCTTCTTCCTGCTCTGCAACATAGATGTGACCCATATGCTTTCCTCCTGTGTCTTGGTAACAGGCTGATGACTCCAGCGACAAGTCTGCCCGGGCCATGATCATGGCCACCATCAATGTGGGGTGGGGGCATGTGTCTGAGTATCTGAGTCAAATAAAACTGCTAGCAATGAAACCTCTCCAGTGCGTTTGTGTCTGTGGAAGTGGTGGGGAAGCCGCAGCAGTACTTTCCTTTTGTCTCTGGTGGTGTTGGTGATAGAAGCCAGGGCCTCGTGCATGCTAGGCAGTCATTTCTTTTCAGATTCCCAGTCTTTTGGCATCCATGACTCCTAGTGCCCTGAGTTTCCCTACCTCTGTCCACTGCTTCTCAACTTCAGTCCCCACCTGCCGGACCCAGTGTTCAGCTGCCTCCTGGTATTCCACAGACCAGGCCAACTTGGCGGGTCCCCGCAGAGCTCCTCAGCGTGCTCTCCGCCTGTATTCACACTCTTCCTCTGGAATATGCACCACCGGGACCCCTCTTGTTGAATTATAATCTACTCACCCTGCACACATTTCCTCACCTACACCAATTCTGTTAAGTTTATTTCCTTTCTTTCCCTCCCTCTATCTTTCTTTCTTTCTTTCTTTCTTTCTTTCTTTCTTTCTTTCTTTCTTTCTTTCTTTCTGTTTTTGTTGTGCTCAAGATTAAGTCCAGGGTCTCATACATACTAGGCAAGGGATCTACCACTGAGCCACAGGCTAAATATTGCACACTGCCCTTGAACCTGTGATCGTCTCAGCTTCTCAAGTACCGGATTATAGGTGTGCACCGCTGTGCTCAACTCTGACTTTTCTCTCTTTCTTTCTTTCTTTCCTTCCTTCTTTCTGCCTTCCTTCCTTTCTTCTTTTTTTTTCTTTCTTTTCTTCATTTTTGTGCTACTGGGGATGGTACCCAGGGGCATTCTACCTCTGAGCTACACCCCCAACTCTAGTTTTTAGTCTTTATTTTGAAACAAGGTCTCACTGAGTTGCAAATGGCCTCACTAAGTAGTAGCTGAGGCTGTCCACGAACCATGATCCTCCCATCTCAGCCTCCCAAATGCTGGGATCACAAGCATGCGCCACCACACCTGGCTTTCTTTCTTTCTTTCTTTCTTTCTTTCTTTCTTTCTTTCTTTCTTTCTTTTTTCAGTACTGGGGATGCAACCCAGGGACATTCTACCTCTGAGCTACACCCCCAGCCCTATTTTTTATTCTTTATTTTGAAACTGGGTCTCACTGAGTTGCAAAGGCCCTCACTAAGTAGCTGAGGCTGTCTGTGAACCACGATCCTCCAGTCTCAGCCTCCCAAATGCTGGGATTACAAGTGTGTGCCATCACACCTGGCTTTCTTTTCCTTTTTGATGGCACTGGGAATTGAACTGAGGGGCATTCTATTTCCAAGCTATACCCCCTAGCCCAATATTTTGTTTTGTTTTGTTTTGAAATAGGATCCTGCTAGGTTGCTGAGTGTCTCACTACTTGCTGAGGCTGTCCTCAAATCTGTGATCCTTCTGTTTCAGCCTCCCAAATAATGGGATTATAGAGTTATGCCACCATGTCTGGATCTGACTAGTGGATTTTTATTTAAAGGCAAAGTAAGGATGGAACGGAGTTGGAGGTGAGCATGGAAATTGGACATTACTATATGTGTGTGGGGTGAATGGCAGCAGAATCTGGTTTGCTGTGCAAATGTATTGAGTAGATTTGGGTGGGTGGCAGGGCAAGGCTAGGGAAGGAAATTGTTGATAATGAAGTTAATGTAACCTAGGCAACAAATGATGGAGCCTGGACTAGGGAAGCGGTACTGAGGAGGGGAGAGACAGTGGGAAAGAAAGTTTAAAAGGCAGATGGCAGTGGGGGGTATACATATGATTGTGGATCACGGATTTGAGGACAGAGGCATAGCTTGGAGGTAGAATGCCTCTGGGTCCAAACTCCAGTACCAAAACCAAAATCAAACAAACAAAAAAAGACTCTCCACATTCCTTGGTTTGTGGCCTCTTTAACCTTCAAAGCCAGCAATCTCATCAGTTGAACTTCTATTTACTTATATCTCCTCTGAGCCTGGCCCTCCTGATTCCCTCTTATGAAGATCCTGTTGTTACCTTGGGTGCACCCAGCTAATCGCGGTGTACCCATCAGCATCCTTGCAGCAATAATCTAAAAGATTAAACATGTAATTTATTTATTTTTTTTGCCAGCCCTATTTTTTATTGTTTATTTTGAAACAGGGTCTCACTAGGTTGCCGAGGTTGTCCTCAGACCTACGCTCCTCCTGTCTCAGTCTCCTAAGTACTAGGGTCACAGGTGTGTGCCCACACCCGGCTGAGACTAACAATGTATCTGATTCTTCTAGTCCTTCCATTTCTTCTCAGAAACCAGAATCATGGTGGACATTGGTCTTGAGGACTCAAACTGGCCAATAGAGAAGGCAGCTCAGACAGAAAAGAGAAAAGAGTACAGAATTCAAGAAGATCGGAGATGAAGAAAACGTACAAAATTATATATGGATTTACATATATAATAACATGACTTATCTGTATACAACATGGCCGGGACAGTTGAGGAAACGATACAGTGATGTTCAGCCTTTTCCCTTCCCACATGGACTTCAGATTAAGGATGACAGCATGAGGAAATGGAGCAAGAAACACACACCGTCTACACAATTACAGGGACAGTGGAGGAGCCTGGGGCCGGGGAATCCAGGGTCCTGCTCTCCCCGCCCTGCCTCAACCTCCTTTACATGTGCACGACAAGCGGGAGACTGGAGGCGGCTCCACGTGCCTGGCCCCACAGGCACCGTGTGCGCACCCGTCCTTCGACATGAGCCGCCCTTAATTCGCCATGGGCGAATTTTTTTTGGTACTGCGATTCCTGTAAACCCTTCTACCTCCGGGATACACTCCCAGACATGTTTTATATTTTTATTTGGTAACAGGGTCGTAAGGCTGGCTTCGAATCAGCACGATCCTCCTGCCTCCGCCTCCCAAGCATGGGGATTACAAGCGTGCGCCACCACGCCCGGCTGGTTGGCATATTTGTGAGCAGAAAGGGCCAGAGCAGATGACAAGCTTGCTCTCTGGAACAGTTAGTTCTCACCCTGGCCCTCTTGTCATAACTGGTAGGCTGCATTCAGTAAGACTGAGGTCGAGCTGGGAATAACCAGCGAAGACGCTGCCTGCACAGCTCCTTTCTTTGCCCTGTTCATGAGTCAGCAACGCTACTGCTCCTTATCGCACAGAGCTGGGCCAGTGAGCTCTAGGAAGCCAGAGCTCTGTCCTCCAGCCTTGACCACGGTCCCCAGATTCCTCCAGGATGAACCTGCTGCTCTAGCCCCATAGAGCACTAAGCCCCAGGGCAGAGGGAACTGTCCAACCCCCCTCCCTCCCTACCTCCCTCCCTAATAATACAGCTGGCATTCAAACGCATCTGGAACACCGGTCTCCACACAAGCATGACTGAGCAGGTTTCCTCGGGTCTGTCAGCTGCGACGCCAGAGCAGCTTTTGAGCAGCAAAAACCCAGATGCAGCGGGAATGCTGGCGGGGTAGGGGGCAAGAATCTTCACAGGTCACTTCTTAACTTTTTTCCCCCTTGATCCTCAAGACCATGATACCTATAATGTTCTGTTGCCTGACTTTATAACTCTCAAATCTCAGACTCCCTTTTTCTTGATGTAGCCTCAAATGGTCCCCTCTGCAGGACTTTCCAGGCTGGTAGAGAGCAGAGGCTCAGCCATGGCCCTTCCCCACTTTCACGTTTAGAACACCTTATAGTGTAAGGCTTTTCTGCTGACAGGTATAAAATTTTAGAATCAGAGTCAGTCTTACACATATTTAACTCTACGTCACAGATGAGGAAACAGAAACCCAGAGAGGCTAAATAATGTGACCAAGGCTATACATCAGTACTGCCAACACTGATAGAATGAGAACTCAAACCCTGACTCCTAAACCAGTGCTCTTAGATATACTATCTCATAAAAAGTATCTCATAAAAATATCAAAAGCATCATTCTGGAAGACAGAGAGAAGATGCCCGTTTTCCATGAACAACGTTCATCAATGTTCACACTATTTGTAAGCCAGGGAAAACTGTAAGAGATACTCAAAAAAGGAGGTTCAGTGGGCACCGTAGTTCCAGGCAAGCAAATCAGATTTCTTTTTTGAAGATTCTCTAAGCTTCCCATAATGGAAACATGAAGCCATAGAAGCCTAAGGGACAAAACACTCAGGAGCACAGAAAACATGTCTCACTCAATCTACCTTCCCAACTATACCAGGTTAGCCTTGGGATGTTAAACTTGCCAGGACAGCCTAACCCAAAAAAAAAAAAAAAGGAAAAAAAAAAAAAAGAAAAAGAAAGAAAGAAAGAAAGAAAGAAAGAAAGAAAGAAATTCTTTCCAGTTTTCTCCCAAAAGAAAAAGTGTAGAGTAAAGCAGTATCCAATTCTGGTCTTTCCTATTTCTGGGCCCTTACCTGGGCCTAGAGTGAGCGTGTAGAAGTCTCAATTTAACCAGAGATGAACTCAGAGCCCCTCTTCACCCACTTTCCCTTCTCAGTAGCCCCAGCAGAGCCAGTCTTTTCTAGCTAGCCAGCTGAGAAGACCTGACTAGTGGCCATGCCATCCCTGCCTGCCATGTATAAAAGGTTACCCCGCAAGCTTGCTGGTGACTTTCTCTGGGGCGGATCCTGTGGGGTGGGGATGTGGTCACCAGTCACCAGGCTCTTGTCTGCTCCTGCACTTGGCAGCGGCTTATTCTTCACCTTGGCTTTGGCCATGCTGTAGTCTCCTGAGTCAAAGTACGTTTGCCCTTTCTGGAGTCTGGAGGAAGTCCGAGCCCCCAGGCTTTTGCCCGGGCTTGGGTATTTGGCCTTTAGCTTTGCTTCCTTAGCTCTCTCAGGGAGAATACCTTCTTTCTCCTGTGTGTCCTGCTTCTCCTCGCCAGTCTCCTCCGCAGGGTTCTCTTCTTGTTTCTGGGAAATGGCGGGACCAGGACAGTGGAGTGTTAGGGGACCCGGAAATCAACCAGAGAAGGGAAGGGGGAGGGGAAACAGGCCAACCTGCGCTGCTCCTTCAGCTCCCAGCACTATCTAAACACGCGATTTAGAGGAAAGAAGATTTATTCTCTTAGAGTTTCAGGCTCACTCCATGACAGGCTGGGGACCATGGGTCTCAGGGCATGGCCGCGGGAGGCAGAAAAGGGAGCACAGGGGCTGTGCTCACATCATGGAGGCCAGAAGCAAGAGAGTAAGCCAGGAGGGGGAACCACAGACAGCATGTCCAGGCCACAGCCATCTCCTCCAGTCACACCTGCCAACCTGAGGGTACCACCAGGTGAACCCATTACAGTGAATTTATCTACTTCTGGGATTATGACTCTCATGACTCAATTCTACAACCCTGAATATTAATAAATGAGAGCATTTGAGAGGCTGAGACAGGAGGATCGTTGTTCCCAGACAGCCTCAGCTATTACTTAGGCCCTCTGCAACTCAGTGAGACCCTGTTTCAAAATCAAGAATAAAAAATAGGGCTGAGGGTATAGCTCAGAGGTAGAATGCTCCTGGGTTCCATCCCCAGTACCAAAAAAATTAAAAAGATAAAATAAAATAAAAATAGATGAAGGTATAGCCTAGAGGTAAAATAACCCAAAATTTCTGGATTCAATCCCCAATATAAAAAACAAACAAGCAAGCAAAAAAACAAGTTCTCTATTCCTGTAATACAATGGTGGGGAAGGCAAGGGATAATAGTTTTAGACATTCCAACTACAGCTTATGTTTGATTAATATTTAACATTTGGTGCTGGGCATGGTGGCACACACTTATAATCCCAGTACTTGGGCAGCTGAGACAGGAGGATCCAAGTTCATGGCCAGCCTCAGCTGCTTAGTGAGGCCCTCTGCAACTCAGTGAGACCCTATTTCAAAACTAAAGAATAAAAAATAGGGCTAGGGATGTAGTTTGAAGACAGAATGCCCCTAAATAAACAAATAAGTAAACAGTCCCTGGATTCCATCCCCACTACTAAAAAATAAAATAAAAGCCGGGTGAGGTGGCACACACTTGTAATCCCCACACTTGGGAGGCAGAGACAGGAGGATCACGCAGGTTTGAAGCCAGCCTCAGCTTAGTGAGGCTCTCAGAAACTTAGTGAGACCCTGTTTCCAAATAAAGTATAAAATAGGTCTGGGAGGATATCCCAGAGGTAGAAAGCCTCTGGGTTCCACATCCAGTACCACCACCACCCCCAAATCAATTATATTCTTCTAAAAACATAGAAAATAGTTGTAATGTTTAAAGTTAATAGGGAATTGGGGTGGGGTGTAGAGAACGCTAGGAATTGAGTTCAACCCCAGCACTGCAAAAAAGTAAAAAGAAAATAGTTTATTTTGTAGTACTAGCAGTGGACCCCAGGAGCATTCTTCCTCTTCCCTATTTTATTTTTATTTGGAAACAGGGTCTCATTAGGTGGATGATAGTCTCAGTACTTCCTGAGACTGTCATCTCTGTGTTACCCTTGTCTCAGCCTCCCAGATACTGAGATTGCAAGTGTGTGCCACTATGCCAGGCTAGACTGAATCTTCTGATAAGTGTGGTAGGTAATCTGAACACTGATTTTTCTTTTTCTTTTTGTGGTACTGGGGATAGAATCCCAGGGCTTTCTACCTCCGGGCTATACTTCCAGCCCTATTTTATATTTTATTTGGAAACAAGGTCTCATTAAGTTGCTTAGGCTGGCTTTGAACCTACATGACCCCCCATCTCATTCTCCCAAGTACTGGGATTACAAGTGTGCAATACCACACCTGGCCTTGAGCACTGAATTATGGGATATAAGCACAAGCCACCACGCCCGGCCCTATTTTTATTCTTTATTTTGAAACAAGGTCTCACTTGAGAGGACCTCATTACCTCATTAAGTAGCTGAGGCTGGCCACAAACCTGCAATCCTCCTGTCTCAGCCTCCCAAATACTGGGATTACAAGCATGCGCCACCATGCCCGGCTTGTTTTTATTATTTTATTTATTTACAGTACTGGAGAGTGAACCCAGGGGCATTCTACATCCAAGCTACACCCCTAAGCCCTATTTTTTTATTCTTTATTTTGAAACAGGGAATCACTAAGTTATAGAGGGCCTAAATAGCTGAGTCTGTCCATGAACCCTGATCCTTTGTCTAAGCCTCCCAAGTACTGGAATTACAAGTGTGCACCACCAGCATTTCTATTTATATATTTTAGTTTATGTGTGTGTGTGGGTGGGGGAGGCTACTGGGGATTGAACTTAGGGAATTCTACCTCCAAGCTATATACCTCCAGTCCTTTTTTAAAAAAATTAATTAATTAATTTTTTTTGGTGGGTCTGGGGATGGAACCCAGGGGCATTTTACCTCCAAGCTACACCCCCTGCCCTATATTTTATTATTTATTTTGAAACCGGGTCTAATTACTTCCAACCTACACACCAAGCCCTTTTTTATTTTACTTTGTTTTTGTTGCGGTACTGGGGATGGAACCCAAGGGCAGTCTACCTCCGAGCTAAACCTCCAGCCCTATTTTTTTATTTTTTTAGTCTTTTTAGTTTTGAAACAGAAGCTTACTGAGCTGCAAAGGGTCTCACTAAGTAGCTGAGGCTGTCCACGAACCGCGATCCTCCAGGTCTCAGCCTCCCGAATGCTGGGATTACAAGCGTGCACCACCACGCCCGGCTTTTTTTTTTTTTTTTTAGAAACAGAGTCTTACTAAATTGCAGAGGGCCTAAGTAGCTGAGGCTGGTTGTGAACCTGCAGTCCTCCTGTCTCAGCCTCTCAAGTACTGGAATGACAAGTGTGCACCACTATGCCAGGTTTTATTATTTCATTTATTTACTTACTTATTAATTTTGCAGTACTGGGGATGGGACCCAGGGGCATTCAACCTTCGAGCTACACACACTGCCCTAATTTTATATTCTTTATTTTGAAACAGGGTCTCACTAAGTTGTGTAGGACCTAAGTAGTTGAGGCTGTCTGCAAACGGCAATCGTCTCAGTCTCCCAAATGCTGGAATTACAAGTGTGTGCCACCACGACCGGCCGTCTATTTTTTTTAATTCTTAATTTTGAAACAAGGTCTCATTGAGTTGCAAAGGGCCTCACTAAGTAGCCGAGGCTGTTCACAAACCATGATCCTCTTGTCTCAGCCTCCCAAATGCTGAGTTTACAAGTGTGCGGCATCATGCCTGGCTTTTTTTTTTTTTTTTTTTTAAACAGGGTCTTAGCCTACAGGCCTTGAAATCTCAGTTCTTGGGAGATTGAAACAGTAGGATCATGGGTTTGAAACCAGCCTCACCAATTTACTGAGGCCCTCAGAAACTTAGCAAGACAGATCTAGCAAACACACCTAGCAGCGCTGGCTTTTTTCAAGATTTTCCTTAGCCGGCCATGGTGGTTTACACCTGTAATCCCAGTACTTGGGTGGCTAAGACAGGAGGATCACAGGTTCAAGGACAGCCTCAGTGAGTAGTGAGATTCTCATCAACCTAGTGAGACCCTATTTCCAAATAAAAATAAAATAGCACTGGGAGTATAGCTCAGAGGTAGAATAGCTTCTCTTATAAATTTGGTTAGTGTGAGTACAGCACAAGATCTACTCTGGGTAGTCTGACAAAGTTAAGTTTCTAGGCCCATGAAGATGAAGAGAAGATTACCTTAAATCATGTAAAACCCCTGCCAGTCAATTTCCATTCTGGTGCCTTTTCATCCTTCAAACTCCAGCCTTCTACCTCCCAGCAAAGGGCTTTACACATAACAGTTGCACAATACTCGTTGGCATCTGTCCTTGGTCATCCAGTGGTTAGAATGTGGCACCTTCACAGTAACTATTTTTTGGTGGGTCTGGAGATGGAACCCAGGGAATTCGACCTCCAAGCTACACCCCCTGCCCTATTTTTTGTTCTTTATTTTGAAACAGGGTCTCACTAAGTTGAGGAGGGCCTCACTAAGTAGCTGAGGCTGTCCACGAACCGCAATCCTCTGGTTTCAGCCTCCCGAATGCTGGGATTACAAGCGTGCGCCACCATGCCTGGCTTCACAGTAACTTTTTTTTTTTTTTTGCAGGTCTGGGGATGGAACCCAGGGGCATTCTACCTCCGAGCTACACCCCCTGCCCTATTTTTTATTCTTTATTTGGAAACAGGGTCTCACTGAATTCCAGAGCCTAAGTAGCTGAAGCTGTCCGTGAACCCTGGTCCTCCGGTCTCAGCCTCCCAAATGCTGAGACTAGAAGCGTGCACCACCACACCTGGCCACAGTAACTATTAATGGACTAGAACGAGTGATCCTTTCCCTCAACTCGGCCCATCCTTCTGGTTTTATCTTTTGTGGTACTAGGGATTGAACTCAGGCGCATACTACCTCTGAGCTATTCCCCAGCTCTTTTATAGCTTTGAAACAGGATTTTGCTAGGTCAGTGAGGCTGGCTATGAACCTGAACTTCTTCTGTTAGTCTCCCAAGTACTGGAATTACAGGCATGTGCCACTACATCAGGCTAGTTTTGTTTCCTACCATCTCTATATTCCATCTACCACCAAAGACCCAACATTCTCTGAATCTCCATTCTTTGTTCCCTTGACTTTGTAAGCACTGTTCCTACTCCCTAAAGAAGAATAAATCTTAGGCTGGGCGTGGTGGCGCACACTTTCAATCCCAGCATTCGGGAGGCTGATGGAGGATCGAGGTTCAGGGACAGCCTCAGCTACTTAGTAAAGACCGTCACAACTCAGTGAGACCCTGTTTCCAAATAAAGATTTAAAAAAATAGGGCTGAGCCGGGCGTGGTGGCGCACGCTTGTAATCCCAGCGCTTGGGAGGCTGAGACAGGAGGATCGCTTGGGTTCGAAGCCAGCCTCAGCTACTTAGTGAGGCTCTCAGCAACTTAGTGTGACCCTGTTTCCAAATAAAATATAAAAAAAGGTCTGGGAGTATAGCCCGGAGGTAGAAAGACTCTGGGTTCCACCCCCAGTACCACACACACACACACACACAAAAAAAATAGGGCTGAGGGTGTAGCTCAGAAATAGAATACCCCTGAATACCATCCCTAGTACCACAAAAAAAATAAAAAAGAAAAAGAAAGAAAAAATGCAAACTAGAGAAGCACTTTTCTGTTTTATTTTACTTTTACAGTGCTAGGGAATTAAACCCAGAGCTTCATGCATGCTAGGAAACACAACACCACTGAATTATATATCTTTTTTTGGTACTGGGGATTGAACGCAGGGGCATTCTACCTCTGAGCCAGTTCTATTTTTTTAGTTTTATTTTGAAACAGGGTCTTACTACCTGCTGAGGCTGTCCTGGAACCTGTGATCCTTCTGTCCCAGCCTCCCAAGTACTGGGATTACAAGTATGCACCACCACACCTGGTCGCTTTTTCTAGAAGTTCAACTATTACTTCTTCTAGTAGGTCTTCCCTGTCTCTCCATGCATTCATTCAATCATTCATTCATTACATCCAATGACTCATTCAAAAAAGATCAAACACTTCATAAGGCACAATGCAAGGCACTAAAATATAATTGTAGCTGGGCATGGTGGCTCATACTTTAGTCCCAGTCATTAGGAAGCTGAGACAGGAGGATTGCAGGTTCACGACCAACCTCAGCTATTTTGTTTTGCGGTACTGGGGATGGAACCCAGGGGCTTTCTGCCTCCGAACTATACCCTAAGCCCTAATTTTTATTCTTTATTTTAAAACAGAGTCCCACTGAGTTGCAAAGGGCCTCACTAAGTAGTAGCTGAGGCTGGCCTTGAATTGGGATCCTCTTGTCTCAGCTTCCCAAATGCTGGGATTACAAGCATGTGCCACCATGCCTGGCTCAGCCTCAGCTATTTAGTGAGGCCCTCCACAACTTAATGAGACCCTGTTTCAAAATAAAAATAAAAAATAGCACGCTTGTAATCCCAGCATTTGGGAGGCTGAGACCGGAGGATCGCGGTTCGCAGACAGCCTCAGCTACTGCTTAGTGAGGCCCTCCGCAACTTAGTGAGACCCTGTTTCAAAATAAAGAATAAAAAATAGGACAGGGGGTGTAGCTCAGAGGTCAAATGGCCCTGGGTTCCATCCCCAAACCCGCAAAAAAATAAAAAATAAAATAAAAAATAAAAAATAGGAGAGCTGGGCGTGGGGGCACATGCTTGTAATTTCAGAATTTGGGAGGCTGAGACAGGAGGATCACAGTTCTTGGACAGCCTCAGCTACTTAGTGAGGCCCTCTGCAACTCAGTTAGACCCTGCTTCAAAATAAATAATAAACACCAGGCATGGTGGTGCACGCTTGTAATCCCAGAATTTGGGAGGCAGAGACCAGAGGATCGCAGTTCTTAGACAGCCTCAGCTACTTAGTGAGGCCCTTCGCACTCAGTGAGACCCTGTTTCAAAATAAAGAATAAGAAATTGGGCAGGGGTGTAGCTCAGAGGTTAAATCCCTCTAGGTTCCATTCCCAGACCCGCAAAAAAAAAAAAAAAAAAGAATAAAAAATAGGGCTGAAGAGTGTAGCTTGGAGGTAGAATGCCTCTGGGTTCCATCCCCAGCAATGCAAATAATAATAGTAATAATAATAATAATAATAATAATAATAAAATAACAACAACGACGACGATAATAATGATGATGATGATGTTGGGGTATAGCGTGGAGGTAGAATGCCACTGGGTTCAATCCCCAGTATCACAAATAAATTTAAAAATGTACATATATATAATCATAGTTAAAAAAATTGAGGGTCACTTTGGAGCTCTATAAGGAAAAAAATTTAATAAATATAACATGTTATGTTCACATTGATGAGCCAATCACAGCCTGTGGCTTTAATCCCAGTACTTAAAAGGCTAGCCTCAGCAATTTAGCAAGACCCTGTTTCAAAATTAAAAAAAATAAAAAGGGATGGGAGTATAGCTCAGAAGTACAATGTCCCTTGGTTCAATCACCAGTACTACACACAAAAAATTTGATAAATATATAATTATCAATTATTTATTTACTTATTTGCAGGTCTGGGGATGGAACCCAGGAGCATTTGACCTCTGAGCTAGCTACACCTCTTGCCCTATTTTTTATTCTTTATTTTGAAACAGGTTTCACTAAGTTGTAGAGGGCCTAAGTATCTGAGGCTGTCTGCGAACCTCCAGTCTCAGCCTCCCGAATGCTGGGATTACAAGTGTGCACCACCACACCTAGCTATAATGATCAATTTATATAAAGATCCATACTAAGAAAATAAATACCTCCCCCCCTTAAAACTAGAGATTGAACCCAGGGACATTCTACCTTTGTGCTACACCCCCAGTCCTATGTTATTTTTTCTTTTGAAACGAGGTCTCACTAAATTACTGACACTGTCCTCCAGACTGAGATCTTCCTGTCTCTGTGCTAGTATTACAGGTATGTGCCACCATGCCTAGCCTTTTTTTGTTTGTATTTATAGTAGTGGTGAGTGAACCCAGGGGCATTCTACCTCCAAGCTGTATCCTCAAGCCTTATTTTATTTTTGAAACAGATCTCTAAGTTGCAGAGAGCCTTGCTAAATTGCCGGGGCTGGCCATGAACCTGCAATCCTCCTGTCTCAGCATCCCAAGTACTGGGATTACAGGCATGTGCCACCATGGCTGGCTAAACATTACTTACTCCTTGAGAACACATAACCAAGGAATATATTCTACATTGGGTTGAGTGATTAGTAGAGGGTTTCAAGGATGCCCTTGCAACAATGTAACAATGAACATTAATTTTAAGGTATAAATGGGCAACGTGGAAGCAAAAATGGCATTCCAGACAGAGACACTAGAGGGAGCATGACAAATTTCAGGAATTGGAAGAGGCCATGGAGTTGGAAGTCCACGGACAAGGGGGGAAGAGTGGTAAAAGATGTGGGGTTTGAGTAGGGAGAGGTCAAGGCATAATGATAACATGATCAGACTTGCATTTTGGGGGGGGTTGTTTTACTTTTTTTCTTTTTTTAAATTTTTTATTGGTGCATCATACTGGGGTAAAAAACTTGTGTGTACATACATGTACACATCACTGATTTAACCCCTACCCAAATCCCTCCCTATTCCCTCCCTGTCTGTCCTTCCCTTGCTCGGCTTAGTGATTGACTTCGATATGTTTAAGTACATTGTGTGTTTTAGAGATTTTCCTCTTCCCCCCCTTCTCCTCCTTTAGGTTGCCTTGTTTGCTCCTCTATAGGATTTCCTTTTTCATCTAGAGTTCCTCCTATGACCCATTTCTCTCTAACTCTCACATATTAGGGAAAGCATCTGTTTTCTTATTTTTTTGTGACTGACTAATCTCACTTAGCATAATGTCCTCCAGTTTCATCCATTTCCCTGAAAATGATGTAATTGAGTTTTTTTTAATGGCTGAGTAAAATTCCATGTGTATATATCCCACAGTTTTGTAATCCATTCATCTGTTGATGCACATCTTGGCTGGTTCCATAGTTTGGCTATGGTGAATTGTGCAGCTATGAACATAGATACACATGCATTTGTTTGGTAGTTTGTTTTCCTATCATTTGGGTAGACAGACTTGCATTTTGGAAAGTCAGTACTCTAGCTATTATAAGAATGTATTAATATGGAGAGAAAGACAGGCTGGGGTGTGAGGAGACCATTTGAGATATTTGTAATCCTCTAGGTGAGATTAGGATAGATAAAGTGGAAATGAAGATGAAGTAGATGTATTCTAAGGATACTTACAAGGGCCAGGCATGGTGCTGCATGCCTATAATCCCAGTACTTAGGAAGCCAAGACAAGAGAATTGCAGGTTTGAGCCCAACCTCAGCAATTTAGGGAGGACCCTTGCAACTTAGATCCTGTTTCAAAAGAAAAAATAAAATAAAATAAAATAAAATAGGGCTGGGAATGTAGCTCAGAGGTAGGATGACCCTGGATTCAATCCCCAGTACAACAACAACAGTAACAAAAAGCCAGGCATGGTGTTTCATGTTAACAAATCACTAGTTAATAGCCTATGACAGTGTCCTATGAAAATTCCCTGCTGGGTGTGGTGGCATGCAATTGTTATCCTTGTACTTGGAAGGCTGAGATATGAAAACTGGAAAGCCGGGCATGGCGCATGCGTGTAATCCCAGCATTCGGGAGGCTTAGACTGGAGGATCACAGTTCTCAGACAGCCTCAGCTACTTTGTGAGGCTCTCTGCCACTCAGTGAGACCCGGTTTCAAAATAAAGAATAAAAAATAGGGCAGGGGGTGTAGCTCAGAGGTAGAATGCCCCTGGGTTAATCATCCCCAATACTGGAAAGGAAAAAAAAAAGAAAGAGAAGAGAAGGAGAAAGAAAGGAAGGAAGGAAGGAAGAAAACTAGGCTCAGAGTATAACACGGAGTTAGAATGTGTCTGGGTTCAATCTTCAGTACCAAACACACACACACACACACACACACACACACACACACCAACAACAACAACAAAGCTCAAAGGTAGATTGGCTCTGGGTCCAATCCCCAGGATCTATTTTACACACACACACACACACACAGCTGGAGTATATAGGTAGGAGGTAGAATGCCCCATGGTTCAGTCCTCCTTGCCACAAATAACGACAAAATCTAAAAGGTTCCCAGTAGCCGGTTGTGGTGGCACACATTTGTAATCCTAGTACTTGGGAGGTTGAGAAAGGAGGATCACAGTTTGCCCCAGCTTCAGCTACTTAGTGAGGCTCTCAGCAACTTACTGAGACCCTGTTTCAAAATAAAGAATAATGCCAAGCGTGGTGGTGCACGCTTGTAATCCCAGCATTTGGGAGGCGGAGACCAGAGGATCGCGGTTAGTGGACAGCCTCAGCTCTTTAGTGAGACCCTTCACAACTCAGTGAGACCCTGCTTCAAAAAATTTAAAAAGGCCAGGCGTGGTGGGGCATGCTTGTAATCCCAGCCTTTGGGAGGCTGAGCCTGGAGGATCACTGTTCCCGGACAGCCTCAGCTACTTAGCAGTGCCCTTCACAACCCAATGAAACCCTGTTTCAAAAATAAATAAACAAAAAAGACTTTAAATAAATAGGGCTGAAGGGGCCAAACTCATACGCTGGAGAAAAGACAGCCTTTTCAACAAACGGTGCTGGGAGAACTTGCTATCCATTTGTAGAAAGATGGAACTAAACCCCTATATCTCACCATGCACAGGAATCAACTCAAGATGGATCAAAGACTTAGAAATTAGACCTGAGACCGTGAAGTTATTAGAGGAGAGCATAGGTTCAACACTACAGCATATTGGCACAGGAAGTAACTTTCTCAACAAAACCTCCAAAGCTCAGGAAATTAAGGCAAGAATTAACAAGTGGGATAGCATCAAACTAAAAAGTTTCCTCTCATCAAAGGAAGCCATCAGTAACCTAAAGAGGAAGCCTAAAGAATGGGAAAAGATTTTTACCAGCCACCTCTGACAGGGGGCTAATATCCAGAATATACAAAGAGTTCAAGACTCTACACTAGCAAAACAAACAACCCAATCAAGAAATGGGCAAATGAACTGAATAGACACTTCACAAAAGAAGAGATACAAAGGGCCAATAGATACATGAAAAGATGTTCTACATCACTGGCCATCAGGGAGATGCAAATGAAAACCACACTGAGATTCCATCTAACCCCAGTCAGAGTGGCAAGCATAAAGAAATCAAATAACAACAAATGCTGGCGAGGATGTGGGGAAAGAGGAACTCTTTTACACTGTTGGTGGGAATGCAAACTAGTTCAGCCACTGTGGAGATCTGTGTGGAGATTCATAAGAAAGGTGGGAATAGATCCACCATATGATCCAGCTCTACCACTCCTGGGTATCTTTCCAAAGGGGTTGAATTCAGAGAACTATAGCAACATATGCATACCTATGTTCATAGCAGCACAATTTGTAATAGCCAAAATATGGAACCAACCCAGATCTCCATCAACAGATGAATGGATAGCAAAACTTTGGGAAATACACACAATGAATAAAGAAGAACAAAATTATATCATTTGCAAGAAGATGGAAAGCCCTGGAGAACATTATGTTAAGTGAGATCAGCCAAGCACAGAAGAAGGTACATATGTTTCCTCTAATATGCCCAAACTAGGAAACACAGAGGATACCAGTGGGACTCCAGATAATGGAGGGGAAATATCAGCAAAGTTTGTATGGAAAGATAGGAGAGGAGGAAGGCTGATCTTGATTAATGAGGGTCTATACCTGAACATGTGTAAAATTATGAATAAGACATGGTTAACCTGGACAACCATTGGTGGGTGGGGGGAAGGGAAAACGGGGGCGGGGGAGAGAGGGCACCAAATATAGTTTAAATGTATACCATTTATGTTCAATTAAAAAAAATAGGGCTGAGGGTGTAGCTCAGAGGTAGAATGCTCCTGTTCCACTCCCAGTACCACAAAATAAATAAATAAACAAAAAGTCTAAAAAGCTAAAAAGTAGGGCTGGGGGTGTAGCTCGAAGGTAGACTGCCCCTGGGATCCATCCCCAATACCGAAAAAATAAAAAAAGAAAGAATAAAAAATAGGTCTCGGGGTTGTAGCTCGGAGGTAGAAAGCCCCTGGGTTCAATCCCCAGTACCGCAAACAAAACACAACAAATAACAATTTAAAAGGTAAAATTCATACGCGTAAAAGATGGGATATGGAAGTCAAGGGAGCAATTAAGTCCTAGGCTCCAGGCTTGTGTAATAGAACTGGGGTGGGTTCAGAGGGAAAAATCTATCAGAGTTCTGTAAACTTGAAACCTCTGCTATTCCATCACTGGGGTTGCCCCTTCCATTTTAAGCAGGCTCTGGCATCAGTCCAGCCTGCCTGCCAATAACTAGCAGGTGAACCCTGTCTTCGCCATCCTCCAGGCCTGCAAAAGTCAACCTGAAGGTGAGGAAACCCCTACTTGTGAGCAATCAGCCAATTCTCGTTATGTTGCCTAAGTTCCAGCCACACTAAACCTACCACTCCTCACCAGGTTGCGAGTTGCCAAAATTATTTCCTTTTTTGTTATTGTTAGGTTCAGTTCAATTACCCCCAGCCCTCTCGGCCCGTTTGGAGGTAGGTCTGCTTCCTGTCTCCCCAAACTGTGTGGAATAGCTTCTCTAAAGTCTGGCCCCACACTATGGCCACAGTGGGGTCAGGGACTCTGGGCAAGCCCCTTCCCCACAAGGTCATCCCGCGGGCCTTCCGCGCAGGCCAGACCCGAGGCCTCGCGAGAGTCCGGCCGTTGCAGCCGCGCCTCGGGGCGCCCCGCCTTCTCCGCCTCGGAACGCCCAGACCCCGCCCCGCCTTCTACTCGCGCTCCGCTCTGGGATTGGCTAATGGAACCGGTCAGTTTTTTCCTGGTCAGAAAGCGGTTCGACAACTAGTCCCTCTTCTGGTCCCGCCTCCGGAGCCTGCGGATTGGACAGCCGAGTCAGATGTCACGCGCCTACGCGGCAGCGCGGACCAGCCAATCAGAAGCTTGGCGTATTTTACAAATTGGGGAAGTAGGAGCAGCAGAATCCCAGAAAGTCGAGGAAAAAAGCGACGAAAGTTAAGGTGACACTGAGAGGGTCCCTGGAAGGTGTGGCCCCGGGATCCTGGAGGGAGCGGGGATGCGGGGTCTTACAGGGAGGAGACCAGTTTGGGTTCCTGGGGCGAAAGAGCAAGCTTGGGATGTCTGGAGGTGGCAGCCAGAAGAACGGCCTTGCAGGCGCTGGAGGCTTCTGGGCGCAGGGATTGGGGCAGATGTAGAAGTATCAGGGATGGCAGGACCCGTCCCCCAAGAACTAGTTGCCTTTGATCCCCATCCTGCCTGGTCCCCCCTCCCCCCCCCGTCTCCATTATAGCCGCCATGACCACTCTTCAAGCCGCCAAGGATCCCCTCATCCGGGGTGTATCCCCCACCCCTAGCAAGATTCCAGTACGCTCTCAGAGAAGACCGCCTCTCCCCACAGTCAAACCGTGTGCTCTGGACCAGGAGAACCAAGATCCGAGGGTAAGAGGGCCCCCGGTGGGTGAAAAGAGTAGTTACAAGGACGCAACACACCAGCAATGCACCCCAACGCTGAATCCCAGCTTTTTGTCCTCCCCTCTCCCCCAGAGATTGGTGCAGAAGCCACCGCTCAGTATCCAACGCCCCCTCGTTGACTCAGCAGGCCCTAGGTTGAAAACCATTCAGAAAACAGAGAAATCACAAAAATCGATGGGGATCACTCAACTCCGGAACCCTTTGGAAGAGCTCAGGTCTAGTCCTCGGGGACAAAATGTGGGGCCTGGGCCCCCTTCCCAGACAGGTACCTGTTGGAGGCTCCCCTGGCTGAGGTGGGAATGGGAAGGGCCCAGTGGGCCTGGGGTTTTGTACTCCCCTTGGTCTCCGCTTACTCTAAGGGTCCTGGTTGCAGCGCAGCTCCAGTAAATTTGTGCTGGCAGAAGCCCTCTCCTTCCTTCAGCAAAATGTCCTCTCTTCCTTTCCCAGAACACCTAGTCACAATCAATTGCTCTGTTCACCTGACACTTTGTTGTACTTCTTTTATTTCTGTCCATATTTTAGCTTGAGTCTTAACCTCTCAAAAGTTTGATGATAGCTTGATATCAGGGGCTTTGTTTTATTCATCTTTGGCCCTGGTGCTTAAGATAGTCTTAAATAGTGGGCGTGGTGACCCAGCCTCAGCTACTTAGTAAGGTCCTTTGTGAGGTCCTTTGCAACTCATTGAGACCCTGTTTTAAAAATAAAAAATAGGGGTAGATGTGTAGCTCAGGGGTAGAATGCCTCAGGGTTCCATCCCCAGTACCACAAAAAAAAAGGTCTTATATAAATTTCTGTGGACATTTGTCAAGCTGGGTTCAACTGACTGAGTCTCATGCTCACTTTTGCCCTTTGGAATGATTGCGTTAGTTTCTCTGGCCCCTCAGCCTTCCCGTTCCTGTTCCTTCTCACCTTCTCTCTAACCTTTCAGAGGCTCCAGGGGCCATAGAGTTTGTGGCTGACCCTGAAGCCCTGGCCACCATCCTGTCGGGTGAAGGGGTGAAGAACTATCCCCTGGGGCGCCAGTCCAGTCTGGCTCAGAGAGTACTGGTTCGAGGGAGCCAGGGACGTACCACCCGGAGGGGCCAGGTAATGAGAGCCTGTGAGTCAAGACTGGGGGTGGGCTCAGGACCCCAAGCTCCTGCCAGTAGCTTTTGTTGTTGTCCCAGGGTGCTCGGGCCTCTGCATACTTGGCCCCCAAGACCCCCATCCATCGACTGGACCCTCCCAGGGCTTCCTGCTTCTCAAGGTTAGAGGGACCAGGACCTCGAGGCCGGACTTTGTGCACTCAGAGGTTAGAAACTCTGGTGAGTGCCCTTGAGTTGATGTTCAGTACTTCCGGGACATAGCTGGACCCTGGGAGAGAAGTTACCTCATGGTGGGCCAAGGGGTTCTGTCGCAGAAGATGGGGTTGGTGGTGAGACCTGAAGGTTTGGGGCCCGACTCTGACTCTGCTTTCAACTCTTGCTCCTATGGACCAGATCCCACCTTCAGGACCTTCCTTCCACTCCTCCACCCGCCCCAGTTTACAAGAGCTAAGAAGAGAGACAGGTGGCAGCAGCCGGTGAGGAGAGGGTGTGGGAAAAGAATGAACGAGTGTCTGAGACAAGGGTCCCCAGAACTGAGGTCTTCTAGTAGCTTTAGGACTTCCCACCAGGCTAGGTGGGAAACCTGTGAGTACCCAGGGTGATCCCTGGCAATAGGGTTCATGCCTTCATAGCCAGGCTTTAGTGTGACACGAAGAAGAGAGGAACAGAAAAATAAGGTGCTATTTCTTTTGGCTAGGACAGAGACTGTGGCAATAAATGGGATTTGAGTTCAGTTCCTGACCCTAGCCACTACTAGTTGTGCAAGTTTTCCCTAAGCTCTCTGAGTTTTGGTTTCTTTGTCGGGTGAGGATGATGTTTGTCAAGTACTAACTGTATGCCCAGCTTACCAGATATGAGCTGGGTATACATTACCCAACATAGTAATGTTGTCCTTATTGTCACCAGGACTTCAGCAAGCCAGGCCTCAGGATTACTCCTGGAAACACTGGTGCAGCCTGGTGAGTGTGCCTGGCACTGGGAAGAAAGTGGGCAGGTGGGCTGCCTGCAACCAGGAATAAGACAAGAGAAAGCTCAGCAGCTTTGGGACTGTGATAGAGTGAGGAAGTGGGGAGGCAGGGAGGCTAGGTCAGAAGGAACAGGAAGAGCCGGGCGTGGTGGCGCACGCTTGTAATCCCAGCATTTGGGAGGCTGAGACAGGAGGATCGCGGTTCGAGTTCAGCCCCATCTACTACTTAGTGAGGCCCTTTGCAACTCAGTGAGACCCTGTTTCAAAATAAAGAGTAAAAAATAGGGCTGGAGTGTATCTCAGAGGTAGAATGCCCCTGGGTTCTATCCCAGTACCGCAAAAAAAAAAAAAAAAAAAAAAAAGAACAGGAAGGCTGGAGCTATAGCTCAGTGACAGAGCATTTGCCTAGCATTGGTTTGGTAGGCCCTGGATTTCACCCCCTGCACTGCAAAAAAAAAATAAAGGACTAAGAGAGGAAGAGGCCTGTGGATGGGTTGGCTTAGTTGCACGTGTGTCCCCATTTCTGCCCTTTCCTTGCCTCTTCTGCAAGATTGACCTCCCTATTTTGTACCCAGCCCCCAAGCACCATGCCCCAGCCTGCTTAGGGTGTTCAAATCGCAACACCACAGTAGTGTTGAGCTGTCAGAGGATACTGCACAGTTTGGTCCCTGAAGGGTCATGTAGGCTGTTAAATTGTCTACCTTATTCTGAGGCTGCAAAGACCTATGCCACACTCTGGTGGGTATTCTAGATACTGTGGAAAGTTTTCTGTCTCCTTTTAGCTTCCTCTCTTCCTGAAGAAGAATGTGAGGTTGTCTCTCATTCAGATGAAGGAAGAAGGGCCCTCCTGGGTCTGGCCCAGCGAGTACCATTAAGAGAAACCCGAGAGATAACACACACCAGGGTGAGATGGGGCCCTACTGGTGGGGACAGAGGGTACTGGAGGTGCTTGGGAGATGCATTGGGGATTGTGGGTGAAGCCAGGCAGTCCTCAGCCTCAGGATGCTACTGGGTCTGAGTTTGCCCCAGGTGGGCCCAAGCCCTCTCTGGAGCCCTCTTTACCAGGTGTCTGAGGCTGTGATGGGAGGCCAGAGACTGATATTTATTTGTATTGCCATCATATCAATGCTGGGGCTGAGACAGATCTGACCCGGGTCAGCCAAAAGCATTAATCCCAGGCAGGTGCAGTGGTGCACACTTATAACTCCAGTACTTGGGAGACTGAGACAGGAGGCATGCAGGTTCAAGGACAGCCTCGGCAAGTAGTGAGACTCTTGTCAACCTAGTTAGACCCTGTTTCTAAATGAAAATAAAATAGGGCTGGGGTGTGGCTCAGAGGCAGAATGCCCCTGGATTCAATCCCATTACCAAACCGGGGCAGGGGAGGGGGAGAAATCAAATAATGATCCATTCTCTGTAAGGAAATAAATAAGGCACTAAAGAGAAATTGGGATCGGGAGTCAGGTATGATGATACATGCTTGTAATCCCAGTACTCAAGAGGCCAAGACAGGAGGATCACAGGTTTGCAGCCAGCCTCAGCTCCTTAGTGAGACCCACCGCAACTTAGTGAGACCCTGCCTCAAAATAAAAGAATAGACCCAGGCGTGGTGGCTCACACTTGTAATCCCAGCATTCGGGAGGCCGAGACCTGAGGATTATGGTTCGCGGACAGCCTCAGCTACTTAGTGAGGCCCTCTGCAACTCAGTGAGACCCGGTTTCAAAATAAAGAATAAAAAATAGGGCAGGGGGTGTAGCTTAAAGGTCAAATGCCCCTGGGTTCCATCCCCAGATCCACACACAAAAATAAATAAATAAATAAATAAATAAATAAATAAATAAATAAATAAAAAATAGGGCTGGGGATGTGGCTTGGAGGTAGAATGCCCCTGGGATCCATCCCCAGTACCACACAAAAAAAAAAAGAAAGAAAAAGAAAAAGAAAAAAGAAGAGAAGAGAAAGAAAGAAGAAAGAAAAGAAATAAAATTGGAATTGGGGAAGTTGGTATTATCACAATGCAAAGTAGACTAGGCAGTGTACTCTCACTGAGAAGATTACGCTTCAGTAAAGACCAGGGGTTGTGCAGGGGAGAACATTCCAGGCTAAGAGAACTAACTGCAGGTGCGAGAGCCGCAGAGTGAATGTGCCTGGCGTGTTTGATGGCCAGCAAAAGAAGCTGGTGAAACTAAAGCAGAGTAAGGGGAGAATGGTAAGAGATAGAGCTACTGTGATGACAGGGTCAGATGAGGTAAGGACTTATAAACCAGCACAAGCCCTTGACTTTTGCTTCAAATGAGTGGAAAGCCATAGGGGGAAGGGAGTGACGTGACTTGACTTCAGTCTTGACTGAATCACACTGGCGGCTGCAGTGGGAACAAGACAGGAAGGCAAAGGGGGAGAGATGACTCTTTTCAACATTTTCCTCTCCACAGGAGAGCTGTGACCCCCACCTGATGCCCTCCCCTGCCCCTATGGCTCAGCCCATGTCTGGCCGTGTGGTACCACCTTCTATCTCCAGACCATCTCCCTTTGGACGGGCTCAACGTGTACCCTCCCCTGCCGTCCCTGCTCTGGTTTGTACAGTAGCTCCTGGGGGCTGGGTAAAAACAGAACAGTCTGGCTGGAGATCCTGCTAGGTCTAGGTTGTACTCCTGCTCAGCCACCCCATCTCTCCCCAGACCTCATACTCAGTGCTGCGGTGTCTCTCCATTCAACCCAACACCCAATTCACACCCACTCCATCAGCCCCTCGAGTTCGGCAGGTAAGGAGAGGCCGCTGTCACGGGCCACTGTTAAGGGTGGGAAGGGGGTGCTTGGGCCCTGGGAGAGTTGAGACAGGCAAGAGGAGACAGTCCCATCCATGGGTCCTGGGCCTTACTGACATCTCACTTCTGCCTCAGGCCCGATGGTTGCGTGGTCTCTCCCCTCAGTCCTGCCCTGAAGAGCCAATGGCGCTGCCCTGGGTAAGTATCAGAGGGCATTCCCACAGAGATCCCTCTCGCTGTCCCATTGGCCTGGAGGCCTGGCAGTCGGAGTTGAGGGTGAGTCTCAGACTAGTCTTCCTGCCCCAGCCTGGCTTCCTCACTTGCCCCCTTTTTTCCTATCTGGCAGGAGCAGGTTGCAGTACGGTTGTTTGACCAGGACAGTTGTGTCAGGTTGCAGGAGGGGCCTGGGAAACGGCCTGTGACAAGTCCTTCTGGACTCCATCCCGATAGAAGTCTCAACCTCCAAGAGCTAAAGATGCAGGTGGGCCTGTGCGGGCAACAGCTTTGATGTCTGCTGGGCAGCCACAGAGCTGGGAAAGGGGGAGGAGGGAGGAGGTGGGATATGGAGAGAGGATGATGTGGGTGGGCTGTGAACCCATATTTTGATGTCACACTGGGACATCTCTCCCAACACAGCGTATTAGTATCCTTCAGCAGCTGTTGAGACAGGAGGTAGAAGGACTGGCAGCAGGCAAGCACGCCTCCCTTAATGGAGCCACCTCTCTGGATATGGTTGAACTTCAGCCCCTGCTGGATGAGATTTCTAGAACTCCGAATTCCTCAGAGTATCATTCTGGGGCTTCCCAGCTTCCTGTACTGTTACAACATTCTGGGCTGCCAGAGCTCTGCCTTCCAGAGGAATGTCGGGGACCACAGCCCTGCCCTGGGGTAGAACCTGATCTGACACAGCTCTGCCCATCGATGGAGCCAGGGCCCCCAGAGTCGAGCTGTGGGGTTGAACCAGAGAAATCAGAACCCTCCTCCCAAGAACAGCCTGAGGTTCCAGAGCTGTGCCCTGAAGCAGAGCCCAGACCCCTTCAGCCTAACCTCCAGGGGCAGGCTAGACCCCCAGAGGCCTCCTGTAGAGTAGAGCTGGGAGCATCAGAGGCCTGCCCCCTGGAACCTAGCAGCCCAGAGTCCAGCCCAGGGCCCTACTGTGGGCAGAGGGCTCCAGCAACCACCAGCCTGACCTTCTCTTCACAACGCCCACGTTGTGCCAGCCTCCCTGTTCACTCACTTCAGTCTCTGAGGCCCCCGACAGGCCAGGCAGGTAAGGAGTTGGCTGGGCAGGGGGTGAGCAAAGGATGCCCTTGTTTCTCACTGGGAGTGGCCTATCCCACACCAGGCCATGCTTGTGATACTCTGCCCCCACCTCTCCCAGCTTGGCTCCCTTGGGAAGAAGGGAGAAACTACCCTTCTTATCCTATGCCCCAAACTTGCTTGGCCCTGTGGGAAGGGGAAGAGCAGTGCATGGCAGGGTTAAGGACTCAAGAGCTCCTTAGAAACTCTCCCTGACCCTCAGGCCCCAGCACTCTGGCCCCTCGAACACTGGCCCTGAGGCAGCGCCTCAAAGCACGTCTCAGCGCCATCCACTGCTCCCACGAGGCCCGCCTGGACGACGAGTGTGCCTTCTACACCAGCCGAGTCCCTCGCCCTGGGCCCACCCGCGTCTGCACCAACCCTGTGGCCAAGTTGCTTGAATGGCAGGACGCCCTGGTGAGCCTCCAGAGCCAGGCTGTCTGCACAGCAAGCCTGTGGAGAGTGAGGGGCAACTCAGGAGCTAGAATGAAAACATGACAAGGTCTCTCACTCTCTCACTCTCTCACTCTCTCTCTCTCTCTCTCTCTCCCCAGTGTTTCATTCCAGTTGACTCTGTGGCCTCTCAGCGCTCTCCATCATGAGGTTCTAGCCTCCACCCACCCCCATGTCACTCGCCCTCTCCCCTTTAGCCCTATTTATTTTTGGTCTGCCCATGGGATTGGGAGCCAACATTCTTTTATCTTTTAATAAAGCTTCTAAAGCCGGGTGTGGTGGCGCATACCTGTAATCCCAGTACTTTGGGAGGCTGAGACAGGAGGATCACAGGTTCACGGCTAGTCTGAGCAACTTAGTAAACCTCTCAGCAATGTAGTGAGACCCTGTTTCAAAACAAAACAAAAGGCTGGAGGAGTAGCTTGGAGGTAGAATGCCCCTGGGTTCAATCCCCAGTGCACAAAAAATGAAATAAAAAAAGTTTTTAAAGTGTCCAAATGTCTAGCTAATGAGTTTGAAGTGTCCAAATTGAGCCAGGCATGGTGGTGCACGCTTGTAATCCCAGCATTCGGGAGGCTGAGACCGGAAGATCGTGGTTTGCGGACAGCCTCAGCTACTTACGCCCTCCGCAACTTAGTGAGACCCTGTTTCAAATTAAAGAATAAAAACTAAGGCAAGGGGTGTAGCTTGGAGGTCGAATGCCCCTGGGTTCCACCCCCAGACCAGCAAAAAAAAAAAAAAAAAAAAGAAAGTGTCCAAATGGATTAATCGCTGTTCTTTAGTTGCCCACGTGGTGGCAGTATGCTCCATCCTAAAGCCCTCTGGGCTCTCAGGATAGCAGGCTTCCTTGGTAGCTGAAGGCAGGGAGAGAGCTTTCCCAGTTTTGCCCAGCCCACCCCTCAGCAAGCCCTGGGCAAGTTGGCAGCTATGGAAACATGCCCTTCTCCCTGAGCCTTGAGAGTCCCACTTCTAGGAGCCATCAAGCTATTCTCTCATTCTATAGGACTGTTCACTGTAGCAATCCACCTACAGTCCCAGCTACTCTAGAGGCTGAGGCAGGAAGATTGCTTGAGCCTGGGATTTCAAGGGCAGCTTGGGCAACATAGTGAGATACTTTCTCAGAACAAAACAACTAAGCCAGGCGTGGTGGCGCACGCTTGTAATCCAGTACTTGGAAGGTTGAGACAGGAGGATTGTGCAGGTTCGAAGCCAGCCTCAGCTACCTAGTGAGGTTCTCGGCAACTTAGTGAGACCCTGTTTCCAAATAAAACATAAAATAGGTCTGGGAGTGTAGCCCAGAGGTCAAAAGCCCCTGGGTTCCATCCCCAGTACTGAAGAAAAAAAAGCCCTCCCTGCCCTCACTAGGCAAAAAGGCAGAAACGAAAGGTAGGCCTTTGCAGTCTTCCTTGGCCTACCGAGGGAGGCCCCAATGCTCTCCCGGAGCTGATTTCCCCTTCTTCCCCACAGCAGAATAGAAGCCTGGACTGCCCTCCTCTCCTCACCTCACCCAGAGGAAGGCCTCATCAGGAATAGCTCAGTCTTTGCCTCTGGCAGAAATTGACAGGTTGGGTGGGAATTCTTTTTCGGGTGGTGAGGAAAAGGGTCACTCCCCCCCCCCCCCCCCCCCCCGCACACTGCACCAAGTTAAGCAGCCACACACAATCCCTCAGCCTCACTTTATTAGAAGAGGCAACAGCAGCTGTAGCCCCAGGGCCCAGCCCAAAGGGGGGTGAAATGGGCACTGTGTGGAATGAGTTTTAAATGCTAGAGAAGAATTTACTGGTTTCCCCAGTTCTGCGGAGGCCAGGGCCTGAAGGCTGAAAGTGGAGATGGAGGGGGAAATAGGAAGTTGTCATTATAGAGGACCAGTCCCTACCGAGTCCTAGAGGACCAGCCCCTATGCCGTCTATCTTCTCTCATCTAGAGAGGCTCCTGTTCTTCCCTCCAAGCTGCCAGGGCTTCTCTGCTGCTTCCTGGGTTTCTGAAGCCTTGCTAGTGAGGCTGTCCCCCAGTTGCAGAGAGAAGGCCATAAACTCCACCCCCCTCAGCCTGGCTTTCACTAGGGCTGCCTGGATGAGGGTGGTCCTCTCCTAAGCCCCTCGCTTCTCCATCACTGGGGCCTCCTCCCCTCCCAGCCACTGGTAGAGCCTCTAGCTCTGCCTATTTAGGCCTCCAGGAAGCCGATGAGTCTGCCCCAGGCGGGGCTATCAAAGGATAAGGTGGGGCCTTGGGTGGGGCCACTGGGGCGGGGCGGGTGGGAGGGGAGGGGCGGAGGGTGCGGGGAGGGTGCCGGGCTCAGTCGGGGTAGATGATGAAGCCTGAGAAGGTGCTGTACTTGTTGGTGTTGCCGCCGTGCACCTTCCCACCGTCCAGCTTGATGAAGACCTCGTCGCCCACATCCAAGTGCAGAATGACGCTGTTGCTGGCATAGTCATAGTTCTGATCTGCATCCTGAGCAATGGCGCTAGCCCGAACCTGGCAAAGAAAGGGAGGAAAAATGCCTTTCCCGAGTCCCGCGCAGAGTCCCGCGCAGAGCTGGGGTGGCGACGGGGAGCCGCTGGGCGCGTGGAGGCCGTGCAAGGACAACCGGCTAGGGGTCTAGAGACACGAGGGGAGCGCATGTCAGGCCTTCTCTGGGCCTCAATTTGATCTGTAAAGTGTGCGTGAGGGGGGTAATAATAGTGCCTATCTCATGAAGTTGTTAGGATTAAATGAGTGTTACACGTGGAATGTGTTCAGAATAGTGGTTTGCATACAGAAAATTTTATATAGGGTTTGCTGTTATTATGCTGAATTAAAAAGAAAATTACCCTGTAGGATAATCTCTAAGACTCTGTGCTGCTGGGGCCACCTGTTATTCCTAAACTTGCACTGGCTTCCCAGGTGGGGGGGGGGGGAGCGGGCCTGGGAGAGTGCACCCAAGTGCTCTGACCTTGGGAGCTTAGGTTCCCAGAGCAGCTGCAGCTGGTGCTCCCAAGTGGAGGGGCCCACTCCCCCTCCAGCCTCTCCTCAGGCACCTTCACAGCCAGCCCCCTCCCCAGTCCCCCTCTTTCCATCCCACTGGGGCTGGATATTAACTCATTAATTATTCATCATTATTCTAATCATTATTTACCATCCCCGGGGCTGCAGTGCCTGCCTGCACCATGGAATACAGAGTGGGACTCATCTCCGCCCCCTCAGAAACCAGCACACTTTTTTTTTTTTTTTCTTTTTGCGGTACTGGGAATGGAACCCAGGGCCCAGGGGCATTCTACCTCCAAGCTACACGCCCAGCCCCAGCCCTATATATATGTTTTTACGGTACAGGGAATGGAACCCAGGGGCATTCTACCTCCAAGCTACACACCCAGCCCTATTTTTTATTCTTTATTTTGAAACAGGGTCTCACTGAGTTGCAAAGGGCCTCCATAAGTAGCTGAGGCTGTCCTCGAACCATGATCCTCCTGTCTCAGCCTCCCGAATGCTGGGATTACAAGTGTGCACCACCACACCCAGTACCAGCACACTTTAAATACACACTTGTTGCTGGGCGTGGTGTAATCCCCGCGCTTGGGAGGCAGACACAGGAGGTTTGAAGCCAGCCACACTGGCTTAAGAGACCCTGTTTCAAAAAAAAAAAAAAATAGGTCTGGGAGTGTAGCCCAGAGGTAGAAGGGCTTCCAGGAACCCCAGTACCACCAGTAAAATAAAATAAAATAAATAAATACACACTTGTTACCTCGGCCTCCTGCATAGACCAAGCACACCTCCTTGGTGCCACAAGCAGACACCACCACTCTATTCACACCTTTGCCCTCTGCACCCACAGACATACACTGGAATCATACACACATATTCATGCCATCTTACACACTTCTTTACATACAGACATTATCTCACTCCCAAATAGACTCACAGGCACTCCCTTTTCTGGGGTTCCTGGGGAGAACTGCTGGGAGGAAAGCTGGCATAGGAGGTTGGGGAAGGGGAAACGATAGTGTACTCCTAAACCAGTCGAGGTGGCGCATGCTTGTAATCCCAGCATTTGGGAGGCTGCAACAGGAGGATCACAGTTCGCAGACAGCCTCAGCTAGTACTTAGCGAGGCCCTTTGGAACTCAGTGAGACCCTGCTTCAAAATAAAGAATAACAAATAGGGCTGGGGGTGTAGCTCGGAGGTAGAATGCTCCTGGGTTCTATCCCTAGTACCGCAAAAAAAAAAAAAAAAAAAAAAAAAAAAGGTGTCCTCCTGGGTGCCAGAGAGTACTGCAGTGGTAGCAAGCCCGGAGGCGTGGAGAGAGCCCCAAGGAGCAGGCCTGATACATGGAGCAAACTGAACCCCCTGCTTGGGGTATTCTGAAGTCACTGCTCAATCCAATCCTTCACCCCCCTCCAAGGCCTGCTCAGTCTAGGCAGCTCCCTCCTCCTCTTGCCTGCTACCTGTGTCTGGAGCAGAGTCTTTGGGGCCATTTCCCTAAATAGGGTGGCAATAACTCCACTGCTCACAGGGGCGGCTAGAGAAGTACCTGGAGGCTCACTGGTTGCTTGAGAAAACTAGGGCCCACAGACCAGGCCAGGCCAGGCCAGGCTCCAAGGCCTCCCTTCTTACCTTGTCTCCTTCCCCTCTAAATCCATTTCTCTCTACCACCTACCTGGCCTCTCTCTGCCTCTCAGACCATTTCCCACCTCTGCTTATGAACCCAGTATTAGCTGAGGCCAAGGCCTGGTCTAGGTTTGGCCCCAGGTTCTGGTGAGCAACAGGACAGCTGTCTGACAAATGAGCAAAAAAGGGTTTTCTTTTTTATCCTTTCCTTGAAAAATCCAAGTTAAATGCCCCATGCAGAATGGTTGCCACCTGCCCACTGGTTAAGACATGTATTCCACTCTAATTCCAAAAAGCCAGATTCCAGGTAGCTCACCTTATGCCAGAACTGGGAGAAGGCTGCCCCCAGGAGAGGGTGCAGCTCAAGAGCAGGAGAAAAGAGGCCAGGTGGTTGGGGAAGACACCAAGACTGGCTTAGAGTTGCTTAGAGTTGGAGAGTGAGGTCATCACTGCAGACATTAAGCTTGGAGTCCCGAGTTCTAATTCTAAGACCATTTCTAATACTTCATGAGACTCTAGGCAGGTAATTTTCTTCCCCTGGCCCCCAATTCCTCTTTGGCTAATTGAAACGATTTATAGGTTCTTGGCAGCCCGGCAGCCCTGGGTTGTGGAATGAGTGTGTGGAGAGTGCTGCTGTTTTAGGAAGGAGCCAGGGTTGTGGACGGACCTGCACGGCCATTTAGCAAGCTGCCAGCGGAGGGCTAGGTGGAAAAGGGGCATCTCACCTGTCCGTTCTTCATCAGATCGGCCCACATGCTAGTACCGTCGCCGCCTCGCATGAGCACATGGTAAGCGAAGAAGTAGACACCCGGCATGGGGCAGGTGAACTTGCCGCTGGCTGCCTCGTAAGCGTTGCCCACGTTAGTCACCACGTCGTCAAAGCGCAGCACCTCATAACCCTCGTGAGGCCGCCGCAGCCCCGCGTAGAAGGCGATTCGAGGCATGTAGCCAGCAGGAGGCACTGCCCCGCCCGGGCCTGGGCCGGGAGGGCCCGGCGGACCCGGCCTGCCAGGTTCTCCTGGGGGCCCTCGGGGTCCTGGGGGCCCTGGAGGACCCCGCAGGCCTGCTTTCCCCCGTCGGCCCACCTCTCCTTTGGCACCTGGCGGGAAGGGGGGCACGGAAGCCGGAGTGCCGTCGGGGCCTGGGCCTCGGGCCTCGTGGGGGTCACACACCATGCGGCAGCGACCCAGCATCTCATAGTGCGCGGGCCCGCGGGAGCTGTGCACCAGCAGCGGGATGGCCACCAGCAGCAGGAGCACCATGGCCACCCCGACGGCCGCGCCCGCCACCCGCTTGCGGCGGCTCAGCCGCGATGCGGCCAGGGCCAGCAAATCTTCCTCGCTTTTGGGCGCAATGGCGGCGGGGACCCGGGGCTCTCCGCGGGCCCAGGAGACGGAGGCCGGGCTCGGGCCTGGGTCTGGATCCCCCCGACGGTTGCGCCCGGGCCCCGCTGCCCCTGCGGGACCCCGCCGCAGCGGTGCCGCTCCCCAAACCACGGGTCAAGGCAGAGGTCCCTCCGGGAGCTGGGCCAGCCAGCTCCGGACGGTTCGGAACCCGGGGTTCTCTATTACCCTCCTGTGCAGTCCTAACGATGCGGGGCGCCTGAGATCCACGGCTTCTTGGACGGCTGGTTTCTTAGAGTCTAGGATGCCCGCTCTCCAAACTGCTGCTTTCTTAGCGATGGCAGTGCCTAGTCCCAGGTCACCCACGGATCGCTCCTGGTGGCAGTCGGCTGTAGGGGACTACTCCTTGCGCTCCGGACGTCCCAAGCCCAGCGTGCGCTGCGGGTGGCGCCCACTGGGTGCAACCTCCTGGTAGATTTCGTGCTCCAGCTCTAGGAGAATAGTCACTCGCCTTCTCCTCCAGCCACAGCCGCAGCCCTTGCAGCCCTTGCTAGAGCCCTGGCCAGGCGTTTCTCTCCAGCGAGTGCTCTCCCTCTCTGCGTCCCTAACCTTCCTCCCATTCCTCCCCGGCGGCAGTGCGGGTGGTGTGAGTCGCCACGCAGCGGGAGCCACTATAAGCGGCCGGAGGCGGAGCGACCCCTGGCGCCCAGAGCGGGAAGCGCGGGGGCGGGGCAGGCCCCCCTCCAGGATCCCCCTCCTCCCCAGGCTCTAGGTTTCCTGCTATCTCTGAGGTTTCTGCAGGGATTCACGGCCCCCAACCCTATCCTCACTTTCATCTTCTATCCAGAGTCAGGCATTCTCAGAGCCTAGAGGAATCCGGAAACCGCGATGGGATAAATAGGGGTCAAAGAGAAGGCAGAGGTGGATTGAGGAGCTTAAAAAGAGAGACAGGGGGCTCACAAACAAACAGAAAACAAAACAAGAAGGGCGAGAAAAGATGAGAATTCACCCCCATAGGCTCCTCCACGACTGCAATCGAGTGACACATTTTAAAGGGTTTAATACTTGTTGGCCTGAACTGGAAAAGGCAAATCTGCCTCCCACTCCTAGGGACACAAAACAGCCAAGTGTGTGTGTGTGTGTGTGTGTGTGTGTGTGTGTGTGTGTGTGTGTGTAGAGGGAGAGAGAGAGAGTGAAAGAGAGAGAGAGAGAGAGAGAGAGAGAGAGAAGAAAGCGCAAGAGAAACGGACCAGCCTAGGGGAGGAGGGATCTGGAAAGGGACAGAAAAGCAGAGAAAAAGGGACAGAGGAATCAAAGAGACAGAAAGCTGTGTAGAGACGCAGAGACAGAGACAAAGCTGCAAAAAGAGACTGACAGCCCCAGAGGGGAAGAGGGAGAGACAGAGACAGAGGGAGAGAGAGGAGCCAAGACAGGTTGACAGATCCAGAGAGAAATGTAAATGGCGCGCTGCGGAGAGACACCAGGTCCGTGTTCGGACTCCAATGTGACATATCAACTGTGGGGAGGCGGGGGCGGGGCGGCTCTGCTGCCTGGCCGCGCGGGGCCTGTGCACTGTGGCCGTGCGCCGGGAAGTGCGGAGGTGGCCCTGGAACTCTGGCCTTGTGTGTCCTAGGGTGAGTGGGACTGATTATGTGTTGTCTTTGTGTATGTATGTGTGAGGGCTATTTGAAGGGAGGTATTTGTACTTGTCTTCCTCTTAGTCCCTAAATTTGGGACCCCATGAATAACATTTTTCCCATCTCAGGACTGAAGATTAGGGAGTCTCCTGGAGAGAGTCAGAAGGTAGCTCTAATCCTACTTGCCCAGCCCTGCCCTGCCCAGCCCTGCTCAGCTTCACCCCTGACCTACCCCCCCCCTCCATTAACGGCCCCAGAAGTCTCTTCCCTGCAATGTCTGCTGTCCTACAGAAATCCAGAGAAGTTAGACTTGTTTGGTCTAATAGGTGTTTGGTTGGTTATGCAAATTAACACAACTGAAATGCAGATTGGCTGCTGGGCACCCTCCTGCAAGAGGTGATGTGTCTGCTCCCACGGTGACCAAGAGTGAACCCCCGCTTAGAAATATCAGGGTTTGGAGAGAAAGCTATTGGCTGCACCCTTTCCTAAGGCCTGGCCCCTCTGGGGGCCCTGGTCCAGAGGCTAGGAAGAGGAGCTCTAGGGCTAGAAAAAGTGGGGTTGTTTGAGACCCTAAAGGTCGACAGCAGCAAAGGCCTCTTAGAGGTAAGGTTGAACCCCACGTGTGTGGTGTGGAATGCCTGTGTTAAATGGAGGGCACGATGCATACAAGGGCATTATTGTTGAATAGAGGGTGAGTTCCTCATCCCTTCTATCCTGTACTTTTTCCCAGCACTCCTTACCTCACAATGATGTTGAGGCTGGGCCTGAATTGAGGCTGGGGGGGGGGAGTCCCTATGTGGTAGAAAGATTGGGAAAGGATTGACAGTGTGGGGGAGGGGCCTTCTCCTCAAACCATAAATACAAATTTTATTCAAGGTCTTTGTCGCCATTTGTCTTCTTGGGGGGGTTGCTGAGGGCCCTGTCGGCCCCCGTGCATGTCTAATTCCAGATTGGCTCCCCCAGGCTGGATGATGGATGGATCAGAGAGAGCAGGCCTGGCTCACACTATCCTCCCCTGCCTGAACCTCAGACCCATCAACAACCACCCCTCTTCTTTTTGCTCTCCCCACCTGCTCACCAGAGGCCCTCTCTGCCCAGCCCTGCTGCCCACCCCACTCATCCTACGCCCCATGCCCCCTTTTGAGCCCCTCACCTCAGCCCCTTTCAGGTGCCAGGCCTCTTCTCTCTAGAGCTTCCCCTCTCCTCCCGCTCCCAGGCCAGGCTGCTAGCAGGAGCAGCGTGACCAGCAGGGCTGCAGGCAGCAGCCGGTGTGTGGTGGGGGAAGCAGGCTTGGCTCGCAGGGAGCTGAGGGGCCAGCTCCATGAATTTATTCATGTTCTGTTGCTCTTTCCCCACGCTCTGGAATGAGGCCGCCAGCTCGCCTGGTCCTTATTGCTTCCCCTGCAGCTGTCACATTCGTCCTGGGTAGGACCCGGGTAGGGCAAAGACCAGCCCAAGCTCCTGGGGCTGAGACTGGGGTCTGGGACAATTTACCCAGAGCTCCTCCCGTAGCCAAGGTGGGAGACCACAGGAGGTGGTGTGTTTGGGAATGGGAAAGAGGCAGAGAAGGGTATTCTGTAGGAATACGAAGGGGTTATGAGGCAGGAATAGGATTGGTGGGAAGAGAAGGAGAATATGACTTTAACAGTCTCCTAGGCTCTGCCATTTGAAAGCATGGCCCACTCCCAATCCTCCATTAACCTCCACACTTGACTCTGCACTAACACTGACCCTAATGTCAAATGATAGGCACACTTCTCTCCAGTCCTAATATTAAATTTCATTACCTGACCTTAAGTGGAACACAGCCTCACCTGTCCTAGAACCCAGGGGTCTCCCCAGAATTTCCCCTGGGGCTACAGCCAGGTGTTTGTCAGACTTCTAAGGGCCAGACTTTGAATTAGCATGTGATTTGCATATGATTTGCATGTGGTATGTGCCTTCCACTCTGCGGAAGTTTTCATGTTAAAATTTTATGAAGTCTAGCGAAAAGGTCCTGGCTCCTTGAAGGTTCTCTCTTTTTATTTCTTCTCTCACACTTCTTGTCATTGACCCAGGCCCCCTCAGGAAAAGACGGGGTGAGGAGGTGAACAATGAAGGGCCCATGGGAGGAAGACTCAGGCAGGGCAACCTGCCTCCATCACTTGCTCAAACTCAGTTTCCTCATCTAAGAAGAGAGGAACCGGCTGACTGGTCTTCCTTTAAGATCTAAGGACGCACTCCTTTTTTCCTGTGTGCTGTCTCTCCTTCCTCCCTTCCGGGCCAGTCTTAGGTTCTGCTCCTCCTCTCCCACACTCTGGTTTTGTGCTCCACAAAGGAGGTCACAAAGAGCTGGAAGCAGCTTGGGTTGCCCGGTCCCAGATTCTGGGTAAGGAGAGAAATTTGTCCCCTTGAGAGGACGGGAGCTGCATGGAAAGGGAAATAGCATTATTGAGTGTTTATTGTAGTTTCGGGCTTTTAACCTGTAAGTTCTCATTGCACCCTCACAGTGCCCTGAGAGGTGGATATCTTGTCCCCATTTTACAGATAAGGAAATTGGGGCCCAGAAAGGGAGGGTGGCAGTCCTAGAAATGGAGTTAGGATATCTTGGCTTCCTTCTCAGTTCCCTGGAGAAGAGACAGGCGGCATCCAATGGGAGGGTGAGAGGTGCAGGATAGGAGTGGGCACCATGATTTGATTGGCTCTTAGGGAAGACCTAGAGGTTGGAGCCAGCTGGGCAGGGTCTTGGCTCCTCTGTGTGTCTTCCAACCCTACCTACACAGCACTGTCAACTCGGACACACAGGGCTCAACTGTCAGCAAACTGAAGGTCAAAGCTAGTTACTGATAACTGTTCAGGAGAGGGCACAGAAAAAGGAGGGAAGGAAAAACAAGTGAGCTAGAGGAAAACTTGCTTCAGGGGCAAAGGGAGAGCTGAAACTGGGAAAAGAGTGGCAGCCCCAAGCCGTGCGTGGTGGCGCACGCTTGTAATCCCCGTGCTTGGGAGGCTGAGACTGGAGGATCGCACAGGTGAGACCCTGTTTCCAAATAAAATATAAAATAGGTCTGGGAGTATAGCCTGGAGGTAGAAAACCCTGAGTTCCACCACCACCAAGAGAGAGAGAGAGAGAGAGAGAGAGAGAGAGAGAGAGAGAGAGAGAGTTGCAGCCCCCAAAAGCTGCCATCCTTTTCTGCCCAGCAATGATTATCTCTGAGCCTCAGCTAGGAGGCCAGAGGGCAGGTGCAACCGTGGGCTCAGGGCTCTCACCCACCAGCCAGCAACTCTGACCCCCAGCTACATGCTGCTTTGGGTTCAAATAGTTCTTCTAGGCTCACCGCCTGAGGTGGGACTCCCAGCACCCCAGAGAGGAGGTGGAAATCGCTCCCTAGGTGTCTGCCAGGCCAGAATGCCTCGCTGACTTCCTTCTGCAGCCCACGACCCCGGCCCAGGCCAAGCGTGACTCCTACCTCTGCCTCCTCCTCTTCTCTTTGGGCCCCTTACCCCCGCCCCCGTTCCCAGGCTGGCTTACTTCAGCCTCGGGTTAATAAAAAAGTGGCGACTGACTGCACAGACAGCTGTCAGACCCCTCAAGTCTCTGCCGGGATATTGGATGCCGCGCCGGGAGACCGACAGGTGAGAGGAGGGGCTTCGGGGTAGGTAGCCGAGGGAGGTGGCTGGTGGGGAAAGCCGGGGCGGGGAGCTGGGGCCAAGCTAGCGCCGGGCTCTGAGGTAGGCCTCCTCTGTGCCTGGCCCGGGCTCTCTCCGTGACAGGCAGCCAACTTGGGGCCCCACACCCGCCGCACCCAGGCAGGAGTGGGCCCCACGCCCCCGGCCCGCACCCTGGCCCGGCCGGCTGCAGGGAGCGCGCCTGGGAGCCGACGGCCGCGGCCGAAGCTTCCTCCATCTCCTTCCACCCCTTCCTCTGGCTCCCCCTCCCTTCCCCGCTCCCTCCCCGGTGGCCGCGGCCTTTATTAGGGATTCCGCGGCTGTCGGTCCCGCCATCCATCCTGTCCGCCGGCAATTAGGCGGCCAGACAAAGAGCAGCTTCGGATGGATGAGGGTCCCGGCGGATCGGAAATGTGAAGGGTCAGCGCTGCCGCCCGCGGCGCGCCCGGCTCCCCCCGCATAATCACCGCCGCCCGTCACTCAGCGGCCGCGGGGAGCCCGGCCCGGGGAGGGCGGCTGCGGGCCCAGCCTCGGGCAGGCCGGGCGGACCTGCAGCAGGTGCCCGGGCGGAGTGCAGCGCCGCGGCCGGCCCGGCGGGGGGGGGGGGGGGGGCTGAGCGTCCCCAGGGGCTGGGCACCGGCGGCCTGGCCCTGCGAGCGGGGACTGGCTGCGGCGTTGAGAAGGATCCTGGCCCAGGCCGCCCTTCTGGGAGACTGGGGACTAAGCCTTGGGGTCTGCAGTCCCAACAAGTGGAGCTCTGCCCAAGACCCTCCCTCTCGGAGAGGTCAAGGGCCTCTGGCCTAGTGCGCCTCCTGTAGGACGGTGATGGCGCTGCGCTCCTTATCCCCGCCTCGACCGAAATCCAGCCCATCCACGTCAAATCCTGAAAAGCTTCGAGTCCAGGCGAAGCTCGGCAGAGTAGAGAGGAAGTTCAAGGAGTCCAGGTTTTACTGCGGATTCTTTGGCGCTAGCTCCCAGCTGACAAATCAACATCTCAATCTGACAATTAGTGGTCGGGGTGGGGGAGCGGGGCGCTCACGCCCGGCGCGGAGCCCTCCTGGCAGGAGGCAGAGGTGGGCGGTGCTGGCAGTGATGAACGACTGGGGGGCGGGGCGGCCCGAGCGCGCATTCATTACTGCTCTGACAGGCGGGCGGCGGGCGGCCGGAGCCGAGTGGACGTGCAGGGAAAGAGACAAGTGGCAGGAGGGGAAGTAAAGGCGCTTTTAACAGTCCCGTCTCGGTCTGCTCCTGGTTTCTCACCTCGACCTTGGTTCTTGACTTCCTTGAACTCAGCCTCCCAGTTGTTGGAGCCAGTGGCCCTGATTGCAAAATTAAGGAAGCAGATTGGGACCTCAATGCTCTCCCTACTCTGTGATTTAAGTTCTGAGACGTCAAAATAGGGAGTAGACGCTAGGAGTGGGCCTAGGACTAGGACTAGGTGTGACCACGGGGGAACTGTACGTGAACACTCCAAGATGTGTGGCAGGGATTGACGGGTGTGGACCGTGCGTTGGTACCACTGACTGTATCCATACCAAGGGATGGGTTGCCTGATTTTGTCTGAGGATGAGCCACTGCCTCTCCCTGCTGTCATCCCCCCCCCCCAACACCACCACCTTGCTGTCAGTTCTGTCTCCAGTTCAGGAGGAAATGGCAGCGCACAAGGGTGACAGCTGAGGTGTGCTGCTGAGGGGTGTGTGATACTGGTTAACTGTGAGAGTGCTGGTCAGAGCAACTGCTCCCTTTTACCACCTCCACCACAAATGTCCCCCCCACCAGCATCCCCAAGCACTGCATTCCACCCACACCCACACACCCATCAGTTCTTCGTAACCCTGCAATACATACACTTGCACAGCGTCCACTATAAGGTGGTGATTTCCCGTTCCTCCTGTCTCCCCAAGTTTGGGGTGGTATGGATCAGGTGAGTGCTGGACAGACGCCTGTGTGATGCTCAGGAAGGGAAGGGGCAGACTTTCAAGAGAGCCCACCTCCTTGGGACCTGCTGCTGGCACCCAAACCTTTCGGATTTCAGGTACCATTAGTTACTAGTTGGCACTTTGGATAATACTCCAAAAGTTCCTTTTCCTAGATTCATATTCCATTCCCCCCCCCTCTCTCTCTCTCTTTCTCTCTCTCTCTCTCTGAACTCAGGGGATGGTCTACCTTTGAGCTACATCCCCAGCCCTATTTTTTATTTTGAAACAGGGCCTCATTAGGTTGCAGAGGGCCTCACTAAGTAGTGGAGACTGACCACAAACCTGCACCACCATGCTCAACTCCTGGAATCTCCACTCTCCTTCCCCATTCTCAAACCACTAACAAGTTGAGCCTGCCTCCCTCCTCCGTGCTGGGTATCCTGGGCCAACCGAGCAGAGCCAGTGCACTCTGGGTCTCCTGGACCCTTGTTTTGTTCAGCAAATTTTAAAAGCACTTTCCTTTTGCCTTGCTCTTCGTTGGGGCGAGGTTGTCCTTGGAACCTCTATACCTTTGTCTCTTCCCCACTCGCATCTTTGTCTGTACGTTTCCATCTCCGGGAATCCTTTCCAAATTTGCCT
This sequence comes from Muscardinus avellanarius, assembly GCF_963383645.1. Lineage (NCBI taxonomy): Eukaryota > Metazoa > Chordata > Mammalia > Rodentia > Gliridae > Muscardinus > Muscardinus avellanarius. The sequence goes on along the minus strand of NC_137797.1, from coordinate 71,721,968 downwards.
TCCTACATTTGGGGGTGTGGGGGTTTCTCCTCTCGGGGCGCTTCCCCTTGGGGATACCCCAGTGCGACAGCGAGGCCCGGGGGCTTGGGGCAGAGGGAGCAGGGCGTCTTTATTGCTCCCATCCCAAAGCAATTGCGAACCCAGGCTGGCTAGGCCGCGTCAAGGCCCGGTCACGCCCGGGTCGCTTCTCATTCCGGGCAGGCGCCGGCGCCCGGTCGATGCCCTTCTGCCCGCCCCCGCCCGCGGCCCTTCTGGCCCCCGCCCTCCGCCCGCGTGGAAAAGGCAAATTTGACATTTTTAAATCCCGAGCCTTAGAGGGATCGATGCGGCCCGGGGGCCCCGCCCGGGGTCGATATTCCTGATTGGGAAGCGGCCGCGGCGAGGAGCCCGCGTGTAAATCACCCGGGCTGGGGAGGGAGCCGGGGCCGGGGCCGGGCGGGCCGGGGGCCGCGGGGACCCGAGAGAAGCCCGCCGCCCCCGCCGCCCCCGCCGCCGCCGTCTCGCTCCAGCGGCCTCCACCCTCCGCCGCCCGCGTCCAGCCAGCCGAGCGGCTCCTCCGGCCGCTCCCGCGGGGCCGGCCCGGCGGCGGCTGTCACGGCGCCGACAGCGCGGGGGCGGCGGGGGCGCAACAGCTGTCCGCGGGGCCGGGGCGGGCGCTGGGAGCGCGGGGCCCTGCGGGGAAACCGAGGCAGGCGCGGCTGGGGCGCGGGAGGCGCCCGCGCCGGGGCCCTGCGTCCACCGCGCGCGGACCCGCCCCCGCCCCCCCCCCCCGCCGGCGCTCACAACAACAATTTGGGGAAAACAATCCGGGCCGAGTGACGGCCCCGTAATTGTGACAAAGTGAGCGCGGGCGGCGGAGCGCGGGCGCCCCTCCCGGGCCCGCGTCCTCCTCTCCCGCCCTCGCCCCGCTCGCCCAGCGCGCCTCCCTTCCTCGGACGGCGCCCCCCCCCGCCCTGCGCCGCCCCCGCCGCCCCCGCCCCGCTGGCACTCCATCTTTCCGGGGCCAGGTCGCCCGCGCGTCCCCGGCCTCGCCCCTGGGGTGGGCGGCGGCTCTGCGGCCCGCCCGCGCCCCCGGCCCCCCGCCCGCCCGCCGGTGCCCACCCGCGCCCGGCGCCCGACGAGTTTGTTTGTCCGGCGGCGCCGCGGCCGCCCGCGCTGTTTGCCGAGCTCGGCTCGCGCCGCGCGGGCCCAATTAAGTCTCATCCATTATTCAGCGCCCGGGGCGCGGGCGGCGGGGCCGGGGGGGCCTCGGCCCCTCTGCGGGCTGCCGGGAGGCGACCCCGGCTAGGGACCCCCGGAGAGCTTGCAGGTCCAAGTTCCTCCCTTACAGGGAAGGAAATCGAGGCCCGCGAGCGGCGGCCGGGCCCAGGTCACGGAGCCCAGCCCCGACGGACCCGACGCCGGCGGACAGCGGCACCCCCTCCGGCCCCGGGGCCTGGCTCGTCTGCGGCTGCCGCCTCGGCCCCATGCCCGTAGCGGGTGGGGCAGAACAGCCTGGGTCCCGCCTCCAGTGGGTGCAGAGGCTGCTCAGCTCAGGTGTAAACGTGGAGCCCCTAGTTGGAAGGGCCGGGGGCGGCAGGGCGGGGTCTCTGCCTTAGAGAAACTGGAAGTGGGGCGATTCAAGGTGGTCTTGAAGAGCAACAAGGTGTGGAGAGGCGGGCGGCCCATTTGTGGGGACAAAAGGCAGCCAAGGGCCTGGTGTCTTTTAGCGCTGCAGATGGCATCGCCTTTTTAATCCTGCTACGGCTTTGGGTGCCCTTCCTCAGCCTGGACACCGGGTGAGTCCGGGACCTCGCGAGCCAGCGCGGCGGCGCCACCTGGTGGCGGTGCTGTGGCGCTGCAGGCGGCGCTCCCGGCTGGGCGGGGCGCGGCCTCGGCTCCCAAGTTGCCTGTGAATCTGCGGGTCCTTTGCGCGAGTTCACCCCGGGGCGGGAGGCGGGAGTGCAGAGTGGGGCGGTGAACCAGCGGGCGAGAAAGGCCTGGGGAGGGGCTTGGCCCGGAGCCACCTGACACCGAGGACACAGAGAGACAAAGTCCACCTGGATGGAAGTGGGAGCAGAGTGAGAGGGGCCATTTTGATTCTGTGGTTAGAGGAAATACTGATCCGACCTGTCTGGGAGCCGAGGCAGCCAGGTACCGCCGCTCCACCTGGGACTAACGGGTACTGGCTGGGGTGACACCGTGCAGCGTGTGGAGGGGACGGACCAGCAGGCAAGCTCTGGCATCTGGTTCGATATTCTGAGGATTTGTCCAGCGGCTTTGGAGAGGTTTTCCAAAGCCTGCCTTGGGCGGAGGCAGTTGAGTTGTGAAGTGCTAAGGTCTAAGTCAAAATGTTTCCCAGAATGTTTAACTGGAGGAAAGTTAGGATTCTGTACATTTGACTTGGAAAATTTCATGGTCGAGAGCGACGGGAAGGCTGGAGAGGGGCTCAAGCCTGGGCTGGGTGACAGAGCAGCCATGAACTGAGTTAAAGGGGACCAGGGGGCTGTGAAACAGGGACTTCCCGAATGTGGGGACACTTTGGAAAGGTGTCCTCTGAGGCCATCCTCATTCCTGTGCCAGTGGTGTGAAGGAAGGTCTGAAATTTAACCCTGTTTTTTTTTTTCTTTGTCCCTGCCCTGAGTTATCAGTTTCTCCACTGAAAGCATTGAAACAGTCTCTTCCCCTAAATTCGGAATTGTTAAGATTGTGAAAAACAGAACAATGAGCCAAGTGTGGTGGCACAGAATGTAATCCCAGTACTTTCGAGGCTGAGACGGGAAGATCAAAGGTTCGAGTCCAGCCTCAGTGACTTAGTAGACTCTCCCCAACTTAGTGAGGCCCTGTTTCAAAATAAAAAATATACTGGGGGTGTAGCTTGAAGTTAGACCGCTCCTGTATTCAATCCTCAGTTACACACATATAATAATAATTATAATTTTTTTTGTGGTACTGGGAATGGAACCCAGGGGCCTTCTACCTCCGGGCTACACTCCCAGACCTATTTTTTTTTTAATATTTTTTATTTGGAAACAGGGTCTCTTAAACCAGCTGAGCCTGGCTTTGAACCTGCGCGATCCTCCTGTCTCAGCCTCCCAAGCGCGGAGATTTCAAGCATGCGCCACCACGCCCGGCCCAAATAATAATAATTTTAAAATATGAAAAAGAATAGAACTATGATGCTGGATCCAAGAGCATGGAACAACTAGCATTTCTGGGGCTCAGGAAGATCTGGAAAGAGAAATAGTTTCTGTGTTGAGATCCGGATATAGTCTTATGGTTCTTTTTTTCATCTCTTAGGGTCTAAGGATAACTGGGGCTGTGACGGGCCATGATTCTCACAGAGGACCCTGAGATTTCTGCACTATGAGCAATGTCAAGTGCCACTGGACATAGAGGATGGCTAAGGGGCTGCTGCTGACCTATGTCCTCTGGGCTGTGGGGGGTCCTGCTGGGCTCCACCATCTGTACCTAGGAAGGGATACCCATGCCCTGCTCTGGATGCTGACCCTGGGTGGAGGTGGGCTGGGCTGGCTCTGGGAGTTCTGGAAGCTCCCAAGCTTCGTAGCTCAAGCCAACAGAGCCCAGGGATGCAAAAAGAGGCCAAAAGAGGGGACACCCCCACTGAGTCTCATTCGCTTTGCTGCCCAGGTGACAGTAGGCATCTATTTTGGCCTTGTGGCTCTGATTAGCCTTTCTTCCATGGCCAGCTTCTACATTGTGGGCCTCCCGTTGGCAGTGGGCTTAGGGGTCTTGTTGGTGGCTGCTGTTGGCAACCAGACCTCAGATTTTAAGAACACTCTGGGAGTGGCATTTCTTATTTCCCCTATCTTCTATGGCCGCCCCATAGCCATCCTGCCCATCAGCTTGGCTGCCAGCGTCACAGCACAGAAGCATCGCTGCTACAAAGCCTCAGTGGCACCAGAGACGCTCAGCGTGCGGCTCTACCGGCTGGGCTTGGCTTACCTGGCTTTCACTGGCCCCCTGGCCTACAGCACCCTGTGCAACACGGCTGCCACCCTCAGCTACATGGCAGAAACCCTCGGCTCCTTCTTGAGTTGGTTTAGCTTCTTCCCCCTTCTTGGCCGCCTTATAGAGGCAGTTCTCCTTCTGCCTTACCGGATCTGGTGGCTTCTGCTTGGGGATCCCGGCTTCAGCAGCAGCTACATCAATGAGTGGGAGAAGCTCTATAAGTCTGTTCACAGTTTTCAGAATGAAAAGCGTCAGCTGGCTCACCAGGTAAGGCTTTCTTCCCTCTCATTCTGTTCTGGGATGGCTCTGGGAGTAAGGATAAACCTTGTTGGAGCTGGTGCTCCCCACATGGAAGTTGTCTGATGGCCAGGCCCTGGAAGGTTGTCCTGGCTTCTTTGGGCTTTTGTGTACAATGGGAAAAGGTACAGAGACATTCATGGTAAGTGGAAGAAATTTATATGTGTGTTATTGACTTTTATGGAGTTATAAAGTGCATTGACTTTATGAATCATCACTCAAATCAAGGTATGGAACATGTTCATCACTAAGATGCTTCCTTCATGTTGGATGTAGTGGTGCACGCTTATAATCTCAGTACTTGGGAGGCTGAGATAAGAAGGTCGCAGATTTGAGGACAGCTTCAGCAAGTAGTGAGACTCTCATTAACCTAGTAAGACCTTCTTTCTTTCTCTTGTTCTTTCTTTCTCTCTTTTGGTGGTAATGGGGTTCCTGGAAACCCTTCTACCTCCAGGCTACACTCCCAGACCTATTTTATATTTTTTTTATTTGGAAACAGGGTCTCTTAAGCCAGCGAGGCTGGCTTCAAACGTGGGCAATACTCCTGTCTCCGCCTCCCAAGCGCTGGGATTACAAGCATGCCACCACACCTGACTTTTTTGTTGTTGTTCCAGCACTGGGGGTAAAACCCAGGGGCATTCTACTTCTGAGCTACACCCCCAGATATTTATTATTTTTTTTATTACTTATTTTGTAGTACTGAGGATGGAACCCCAGGGGTATTCTACCTCCTAGCTACACTCCCAGCCCTATTTTTATTTTTATTTTTTAAATTTTTGTTTGTTTGTTTGTTGTGGTACTGGGATAGAACCCTTCTGCCTCTGGGCTACAGTCCCAAACCTATTTTATATTTTATTTGGAAACATTGACTCTTAAGCCAGCGAGGCTGGCTTCGAACATGTGTGATCCTCTTGTCTCCGCCTCCTAACCACGGGGATTACAAGCATGCGCCACCACACCTGGCTATTCTCTTTTTTTTTTGAATCAGGGCCTCACTGAGTTGCGGAGGGCCTCGCTAAGTAGCTGAGGCTGTTTGCGAACCGCGATCCTCCTGTCTCAGCCTCTCAAATGCTGGGATTACAAGCATGCACCATCATGCCCAGCTTATTCTTTATTTTATTTATTTATTTATTTATTTATTTATTTATTTATTTATTTACTTATTTTCAGGTCTGGGGATGGAACGCAGGGACATTTTTGTGTGTGTGTGGTACTGGGGGTGGAGCCCAGGGGATTTCTACTTCCGGGCTATACTCCCAGACCTGTTTTATATTTTATTTGGAAACAGGGTCTCACTAAGTTGCTGAGGGCCTCCCTAAGTAGCTGAGGCTGGCTTCAAACTTGTGATCCTCCTGTCTCAGCCTCCCAAGTGCTGGGATTATAAGCATGCGCAACCACCCTCAGCAGAACCCAGGGACATTTGGCCTCTGAGCTATACCCCCAGCCCTGTTTCTGATTTTTTATTTTGTGACAGGGTCTCACTAAGTTGCGAAGTACCTCACTAAGTAACTGAGTCTGTCCGCGAACCACAATCCTCCAGTCTCAGCCTCATGAATGCTGGAATTACCAGCATGTGCCACCACACCTGGCTTATTTATTTATTTACATTTATTTATTTATTTTTTGTGGTACTGGGGATGAAACCCAGGGGCATACTACCTCCAAACTATACCCCCAGCCTAATTTTTCATTTCTTAGTTTGAAACAGGGTCTCACTGAGTTGCAAAGTGCCTCATTAAGTAGTAGCTGAGGCTGGCCTCGAACCATGATCCTCCTTTCTCATCCTCCTTAATTCTGGGGATTATAACCATGCGACACCACACCCAGCTTTATTCTTTATTTTGAATCAGGGGTCTTTATTCTTTATTTTGAAGCAGGGTCTCACTGAGTTGCAAAGGGCCTAAGTATCTGAGGCTGTCTGCAAACCATGATCCTCCTGTCTCAGTCTCCCAAATGCTGGGATTACAAGCGTGTGCCACCATGCCCGATTAAAATTTTGTTTTGAAACAGGGTCTCGCTGAGAGTGGTGGCACACATATGTAATCCCAGTACTTGGGAGGCTGAGACAAGGAGGATCGCAGGTTTATCACAGCCTCAACAACTTGTGAGGCCCTCTGCAACTTAGTGAGACTTTGTTTCAAAGTAAAGAATAAAATAGGACTGGGGAATAGCTCAGAGGTAAAATGCCCCTGGGTTCAATCCCCAGTACCACAAAGAAAAAAAGAAAAGTAATAGAGTCTCCCTAGGTTGCTCAGAGTCTCGCTAAGTTGCTGAGACTGTCTTCAAACCTGCAACCCACTGTCTCAGCCTCCCAAAAGCTGGGATTACAGGTATGCCCCATCACGCCAGGCTTGTCCATGTTTTTATTTATTTATTTATTTATTTATTTATTTATTTATTCATTATTTATTTATTTGCAGTACTGGGGATTGAACTCAAGGGCATTCTACCTCTGAGCCATTTTGAGGCAGGGTCTCACTAAATTGTGGAGGGGCTCACTAAGTACTGAGCCTGGTGAGGAACCTATAAGCCTCCTATCTCAGCCTCCCAAGTACTAGGATTACAAGTGTGCACCTCCATGCCTGGCCAAAAGATTGGATTTCTAATCTGAGGGGCTAGGCCATTGTCGAGATGCCCAGAGACTGATTTAGCAAAGGATCAGGGAGAGACACAGGTACCCTGAGAACTTGAGAGATTCTAATTCACCAGCTTCTCTTTCCCTAAGGTTTTGGGTCTCTCAGATGGGGCAACAAGTGAAGAAATACAGCGGAGTTACCGCGAGCTAGTGAAGGTCTGGCACCCTGACCATAACCAGCACCGGAGAGAGGAGGCCCAGAGGCAATTCCTGGAGATCCAGGCTGCTTATGAAGTTCTGAGTCAGCCCAGGGTACCTAGGGAATCCCAGAGGTGAGAAGCAACTTCCCAAGGATGGACTCTTCCCAGCAGGGCCAGGCAGCTTACCCCAAGTCTGGCTTTGCCTGCATGAGGCATCCCAACAGTGTTAACCAACCCCCCTCTTACCGTGGCAACGAGGAGACGTTACAGGAGTAACAACTGTGGTAGAAAATGAATTTATATTCTGAATTTCTGAGCTCTTGGCTATTGTATTCTTGACTATATTTTCTTAAAACCAGAGAGTACAAGGCATGCTATTAAAACCAATAAAATACCTTTCAAAGAATATACCACCTTGTCCTACCTCTGTTATATTGATGTGTGATGGAGGAAAGTTAAGTCACTCTTTTGGTACTGGGGATAGAATCCAGGGGCATTTTACCTCTGAGCTATGCACTAAGACCTTTTTTTTTTTTTTTTTTTTTTTTTTTAAATGGAATCTCACTAAATTGCTGAGGCTGGCCTCGAACCTGAAATCCTTCAGGTGTTAGTCCAAGTACTGGGATTACAGGTACGTACTACCATGCCTGGAATGACTTTTTTTTTTTTTTTTTTTTCAGATCTGGGGATGGAACCCAGGGGCATTGACCTCCGAACTACACCCCCTGCCCTATTTTATTTATTTATTTTTTGGTGGTACTGGGGGTGGAACCCAGAGGCTTTCTACCTCCGGGCTATGCTCACAGACCTTTTTATATATTTTATTTGGAAACAGGGTCTCCCTAAGTTGCTGAAAGCCTCACTGAGTAGCTGAGGCTGGCTTCGAACCTGTGCGATCCTCCTGTCTCAGCCTCCCAGCGCTGGGATTACAAGCGTGCGCCACCACGCCCAGCCTGCCCTATTTTTTTTATTCTTTATTTTGAAACAGGGTCTCACTGAGTTGCAGAGGGCCTCACTAAGTAGCTGAGGCTGGTTGTGAACCTGTGATCCTCCTGTCTCAGCCTCCCGAATGCTGGGATTACAGGCGGTGCCCTGCTGACTTCTACTTCTTGATTTGGCTTGTGAGCAGGCACAAAATTGTGTCCTAATAGAACTGGATTATCCAGCTATGCCAACAGGATATCTGTTCCTGTATGTAATAGTTGTTAGTGTAGCCTAGACAGTTTTTCAAAGGAAGGAAGTAACAGCATCACAAAATCATATAAATTTAGAACTTCTGGAAAGAAATTCTTATTTCCACCACCACCTGGAACATTGTAACCCCTGAGAGCATTTCCGGGGGATGTACTTCCCAAAGGACCCAAAATAATGGAAATTAGAACGTAGAAATTTGGTAAAATAACAAATACCTAAGACACTACCAGTGAGTCATTCTTATTTTCTATCTTATTAGATTTAATGAAATCCAATTATTTTATTTTATTTTGTGGTACTGGAGATGGAATCCAGGGGCATTCTACTGCCGAGCCCTGTTTCTTATTCTTTTTTTTGGGGGGGGTGCGGGGGTGGTACTGGGGGTGGAACCCAGGGCCTTTCTACCTCCAGGCTATGCTCCCAGACATATTTTATATTTTATTTGGAAACAGGGTCTCACTAAATTGCTGAGAGCCTCACTGAGTAGCTGAGGCTGGCTTCAAACTTCTGCGATCCTCCTGTCTCAGCCTCCCAAGTGCTGGGATTACAAGCGTGCGCCACCACGCCTGCCTTATTTCTTATTCTTTATTTTATTTATTTATTTTTGTGTGTGTATGGTACTGGGGTTCCTGGAAACCCTTCTACCTCTGGGCTACATTCCAAGACCTTTTTTTTTTTATATTTTTAATATGGAAACAGGGTCTCTTAAGCCAGCAAGGCTGGCTTCGAACCTGCACGATCCTCCTGTCTCTGCCTCTCAAGCGTGGGGATTACAAGTGTGCACCACCACACCTGGCTTCTTATTCTTTATTTTTGAAACAGAGTCTCACTGAGTTGCAAAGGGCCTCACTAAGTAGCTGAGGCTGTTCACGAACTGCCATCCTCCTGGCTTAGCCTCCAAAATGCTGGGATTACAAACTTGTACTACTACACTTGGCTCAATTATTTTAATTTTTTTGCAGTACTTTGGGATTGAACCCAGGGACATTCTACCTCTGAGCTACAACCCCAGCCCTATTTTTATTCTTTATTTTGAAACAGAGTCTCACTAAATTGCTGAAAGCCTCACTAAGTTGCTGAGGCTGGCTTCGAACTTGTGCGATCCTCCTGTCTCAACCTCCCAAGTGCTGATATTGCAAGCATGAGCCACCAAGCCCAGCCTTATTTCTTATTCTTTATTTTTGAAACAAAGTCTCACGAGTTGCAAAGGGCCTCACTAAGTAGATTCACTAGGAAATTCATATCTCTGGATCGTGCAGGTTCAAAGCCAGCCTCAGCTACTTAGTGAGGCTCTCAGCAACTTAGTGAGACTCTGTTTCCAAATAAAATATAAAATTGGTTCTGGGAGCATAGCCTGGAGGCAGAAAGCCCCTGGATTTTACCCCTAGTACCACCAAAAACAACAACAACAACAAAAAAAAAAAAAAAAAAAAAAAGGGCCTCAGTTGTGTAGGGCCTCACTAAGTAGCTGAGGCTGGCCGAGAACCTATGATTCTTCTGTGTCAGCCTCCCAAGTACTGGGATTACAAGCGTACACCACCATGCCAGGGTAATTATTTTATATTCTCTTACTCCCACAAGTAAAAAATTCGTAGATCCTTTAAAGAATTGGAGGGGAACTGAGAAGGCCTCCAGCTGAGCACTGTATAGTGAAGAATCTGGGAATAGCTTGCCTCACAGATGACTATTTTCACTTTTTCTTAAATGAAATGTTCCTTAACTATCTCATTTTTGGGCACCTTTAATGGTTAAGAAGTCATTTTATGGAGTTGTGGGTAACCAAGTGGTACTGTGCTTGCCTAACATGTGTGAGGCCCTGGGTTTGATCCCTAGCACTGGAAAAGAAATAAAGTTGTTTTATGGACTACAATTCATGTCTCTGTAATTTCTTTCTAGAATTTATCTTGCTACAAAGAACAAAAACAAAAGAAATCTTTCTTGATGAGAGTCTGCCCTTCATCTCAAGTCCCTCTAAATATTCCCTTTCCACATTAAACAGCCTTGCTGATGTTTAAAGGAGGCACTGTACTTCGTTGAAATAAAAATGAATGAAAAAGTGAGGGGATAGGGCTGTGCTTTCTTTTGCAGTGATCAGCCTGGTGACTTTGAATTATCCACTTCACCATAGCTTCAGTTTCTTCCTTATGATGTGAGATCTTTGATCTGAGATGACTTTTTTGGTACTGAGGATTGAACTTGGGAACATTCTACCCCTGAGCTATACCCCCAGCCCTTTTAAATTTTTTAATTTTAATTTTAGTTTAATTTATTTATTTATTTTTGCAGTACTGGCGATGGAACCCAGGGGCATTCTACCTCCGAGTTACACCCTCAGCCCTATTTTTTATTCTCTTTATTATAAAACAGGGTTCCACTGAGTTGCAGAGGGCCTCACTAAGTAGTAGCTGAGGCTGTCCGTGAACTGTGATCCTCCTGTCTCAGCCTCCCAAATGCTGGGATTACAAGTGTGCGTGTGTGTTACTGGGGATGGAACCCTTCTACCTCTGGGCTACACTCCCAGACCTATTTTATATTTTATATTTTATTTGGAAACAGGGTTTCTTAAACCAGCGAGGCTGGCTTCGAGACATCCTGTCTCCGCTTCCCAAGTGCGGGGATTACAAGCATGTACCACCACGCCTGGCCATGCTCAGCTTTTTTATCCTTTATTTTGAAACCAGGTGTCACTGAGTTGCAAAGGGCCTCACTAAGTAGGTGAGGCTGTCCGTGACCGTGATTCTCCTGTCTCAGTTTCCTGAATGTTGGAATTATAAGCGTGCGCCACCACGCCTGGCTTCTTTTTAAAATTTTGAAACAGGGTTTTTCTAGGTTGCTGAGAGTTTCTGAGACTGGTTTGGAATCTGTCGTCCTTCTGTCTTAGTCTCCCAAGTCCTAGGATTACAAGCATGTTGATACTGTGCCTGGTTTAGATGACCTTAAGACTGGAGTCTGTGGTTCTTTTCAACTGAGTCTCATTAAATGGTTTGATTTGTTATCCTCTTCTGGCCGCCCTCTTGTGGACATTGTTTTGAGAAGTTTTTAAGTTTTTTTCTTTTTTCTTTTTCTTTTTATGGTACTGGGGATTGAACTCAGGGGCACTTTACCACTGAGTTACACCTCAAGCTGTTCTTATTTATTTATTTATTTTGGTGGTACTGGAGGTGGAACCCAGAGGCTTTCTACCTCTGGGCTACACTCCTAGCCCTGTTTTATATTTTATTTGGAAACAGGGTCTCACTAAGTTGCTGAGAGCCTCACTAAGTAGCTGAGGCTGGCTTCGAACCGGTGCGATCCTCCTGTCTCAGCCTCCCCCAAGTGGTGGTTTTACAAGTGTGCGCTACCATGCCTGGCTAAGCTATTCTTATTTTTATTTATTTATTTTTTGCAGTACTGGGTATGGAACCTAGGGTCATTCTACTTCCAAGCTACACTCCTGGGCCTATTTTTTATTCTTTATTTTGAAAGAGGGTCTCACTGAATTTCAAAGGTCCTCACTAAGTAGTAGCTGAGGCTGTCCACAAACCACGATCCTCCTATCTCAGCCTCCCAAATGCTGGGATTACAAGCGTGCACCACCACACCTGGCCATTGTTCTTATTTTTAATTTTCAGATAAAGGTCTTGCTGAATTGTAGAGAATGACTGCTAACTTGTGATTCTTCTCTTCCCCCTCCCAAATAATAGGGTTACAGTTGTGCACCACGGCTCCTGGCTAGAAGAAAATAAATTTTAAAAAGTTTTAGCCGGGCGTGGTGGCGCACGCTTGTAATCCCCGCGCTTGGGAGGCAGAGACAGGAGGATCGCGCAGGTTCGAAGCCAGCCGCGCGCGCTGGCTTAGGAGACCCTGTTTCCAAATAAAAATGTAAAAATAGGTCTGGGAGTGTAGCCCGGAGGTAAAAGGGCTTCCAGGAACCCCAGTACTACCAAAAAAAAAAAAAAAAAAAGTTTTAGCTGAAGGCCAGGCATGGTGGCACTCGTTTGTAATCCCAGCACTTGGGAAGCTGAGACAGGAAGATCTCACAGGTTCAAAACCAGCCTCAGCTACTTAGTGAGCCCCTTTGCAACACAGTGAGATCCTGTTTCAAAATAAAGAATAAAAAATAGAGCTAGGGGTGTAGCTCAAAGGTAGAAGGCCCCTGGGCTCCATCTCTAGTACAAAAAAAAAAAAAAAAAAAAAAATTCAGCAGGGTGCCAGAGCCAGCCAGCAAGAGTAGGGGTTCTGAAGTGAGGCATGAGGATAAAGAGTTTTTAACCCTAACGTGGGGGAGCCACCAGCCTACTATCTCTACTGTTCAACCCCTGTTCGTGGGTCAATATTTCCTACAGGTCGACGACTATGCCTGGGTCAGTATTCTCTATTGGGCGGACATTCCTGGCCAACGCAGCTTCTGAGTCAATCTCATCTTTATTGCGCTGATGCCGACTTGTTTTTCCAAAGGTATTTATACACAGCTACAAGTCAATCAACATTCTTGTGCTACCACCACCAGAATACAACAAAAACCAATACAAAATACATATTACAGATAGGCCTATCAGTACCCTCACGTCATCACCACCTGATCTTTTCTCAGACCTTTTTGAACTTTCCATAACCCCAAACCTTGTTGACTCTGGGCGAAAGACAATCAGCTGAGTCAGAGACACCAATCTAGGGGAAGGCCTTAATGGCTCCCAACAGCAGGGCTTGGTGCTACGCTTGTAATCCCAGTACTTAGGATGTTGACACAGGAGGATCGCAGTTCGAGGCCAGCCTCAGCAAATTTGTGAGGCCCCGCCCCTGCAACTCAGTGAGACTCTGTTTCAAAGGCTGAGAATGGAGGATTGCAGTTTACAGACAGCCTCAGGTACTTAGTGAGGCCCTCTGAAACTCCGTGAGACCTGAGACCCTGTTTCAAAAAAAAAAAAGAATAAAAAATAGGGCTGGAGGTGTCGCTCTGGGGTAGAATGCCCCTGGTTCCATCCCCAGTACCACACACACACAAAGAATGCCTCCTCCTCCTCCTCCTCCTCCTCCTCCTCCTCCTCCTCCTTCTTCTTCTTCTTTCTCTCTCTCTCTCTTTCTCTCTTCTCTCTTCTCTCTTCTCTCTTCTCTCTTCTCTCTTCTGTTTTTTCTCTCTCTTTTACACACACACACCAAAAGCAAACTTAAGGCAATTAACTACTCCAACAATGTAAAAGAGACATTTTTATTTTTTAAATTTTAATTTATTTTAATTTAATTTCATTTTATTTTATTTGCAGTACTAGAGATTGAAGCCAGGGGCATTCTACCTCCAAGCTGCATCCTCAGTCCTGTTTTTTATTTTTTATTTTGAAACAGGGTCTCACTAATTTGTGGAGTGCCTCACTAAGTTGCTGAGGCTGGCTGAGAACCTGTGATCCTCCTGTCTCAGTACTGGGATAACAAGCATGTGCCACCATACCCGACTAAATTCATCCTTTTAAAGTATACAATTGAGCTGGGCATGGTGGCACATACTTATAATCCCAGCATTTGGGAGGCTGAGACAGGAGGATCGTGGTTTGCAGACAGCCTCAGCTACTACTTTTTTTTTTGCAGGTCTGGGAATGGAACCCAGGCCATTCGACCTCCGAGCTACACTCCCTGCTCTATTTTTTTTCCTTTATTTTGAAAGAGGGTCTCACTGAGTTGCAGAGGACCTCACTAAGTAACTGAGGCTGTCTGCGAACTGTGATCCTCCTGTCTCAGCCTCCCAAATGCTGGATTACAAGCGTGGGCCACCAAGCCCGGCTCTCAGCTACTACTTAGTGAGGCCCTTTGCAACTTAGTGAGACCCTGTTTCAAAATAGAGACTAACCCTCAGTACCACCAAAAAAATTAAAAATTAAAATATAAAAACTAAAAAATAGGGTTGGTGGTGTAGCTAGGAGATAGAATGCTTCTGGGGTCCATCCCCAATACTGCAAAAACAAACAAACAAACAAACAAACAAATAAATAAAGTATATAATTGAGCTGGGCATGGTGGCACACACTTATAATCCCAGCACTTGGGAGGCTGAGACAGGAGGATCATGGTTCGCAGACAGTCTCAGCTACTTAGGCACTCCATAATTTAATGAGACCCTGCTTCAAAAAGTAAAGAATAAAAATAGGGCAGGGGGCTGTAGGTTGGAGGTCGAATGCCCCTGGATTCCATCCCCAGAACTTAAAAAATATATATAGGTCTGAGGGTGTAGCTCAGAGGTAGAATATCTCTGAGTTCCATCCCCAGTGCTGAAAATAAAGTATACAATTGAGAGCTGAGGGTGGTGACATGTGCCTGTAGTCCCAGTACTTGGCAGACTGAGACAGAAGGATTGAAGGTTCAAAGACAGCCTCAGCAATTTATCTAGATTCTCAACAAACTAATGAAACCCTGTTTCACAACAAAAATAAGACAGGTATGGTAGACTCCCATTTAATCCCAGTACGTGGGAGTCTGAGGCAGAAATGCAGGTTGGAGGACAGCCTCACCAAGTACTGACACTCTCATCAATCTATTGAGACCGTGTTTCAAATTGAAAAAAAAAAAAGAAGAAGAAGAAGAAGAAGGAGCCAAGCATGGCGGTGCACACTTGTAATCCCAGCATTTGGAGGCTGAGACAGGATTGTTGGCAGACAGCCTTAGCTACTTAGGCCCTTTGCAACTCTGAGAGACCCTGTTTCAAAATAAAGATTAAAATATAGGGCTGGGGGTATAGCTCAGAGGTAGAATGCCCCTGAGTTCAATCCTCAGCACCAAAAAATGTATACAATTTAGTAGATTTTAGTCTAGCCAGAAGGTTATATAACTATTACCACTCTTTAATTCCAGAATGTTTTCACTACCCCAAAAGAAAACCCCATACACATCAGCAGTCACTTTTTATTGTTCCTCATCCCAGGCCCTGTCCACCATTAATCTATTTTCTGTCTCTCTGGATTTGCCTATCCTAGACATTTTATATAAGTGGAATCACACATATGCTGCCTTTTGTGTGTGTCTGGCTTTTTTCACTTACCATGTTTCCAGTTTCATTCTTATTGCAGTATGCATCATCATAATATTTGTTTTACTTTAAAATCACTTCTCATTATATCTTAATGCTATATAACATTTCCTTTTGGAGAGAAACTATAATACATATATGGAAAGAGATAAAGAATGTTGCATCGACACCTTCATACCTCTAATTCATCTATTCTCTTGAATTATTTCCTTAGAATAAATTCCCATGAGTGGGATTACTAGGTCAAAGGGTATGAACATTTTTACAGCTCTTGTCAATATTGCTCTTAAATTGTGTGCCCAGAACTAAATGCAATTCTCAGTGTGTTCAGACAGAACAGGGTACTGTGGGGCTATTAAGTTCTCAAGGTCTGGACAATATATCATCCTTTAAATCAAGCAGCCTAAGAATTTATTAGCTTTTTTTTGTTGTTGTTGCTATGTAAGTGTGACTCATTGAGCTTACAGCCAACTGAGGCTCTTGGGTCTTTTCCTAGGCACTGTCTTAAAGCTATATTTGCACTGGGCGTGGTGGCACACGCTTGTAATCCCCGCTCTTGGGAGGCTGAAACAGGAGGATCGCACAGGTTCGAAGCCAGCCTCAGCTACTCAGTGAGGCTTCCAGCAACTTAGTGAGACCCTGTTTCCAAATAAAATATATTTTTAAAAAAAGGTCTGGGAGTATAGCCCGGAGGTAGAAAGCCTCTGGGTTCCACCCCCAGTACCACCAAAAAAAAAAAAAAAATAGGGCTAAGAGTGTAGCTTGAAGGCAGAATACCCCTGGGTTCAATCCCAGTATCGCAAAACAAACGAACAAACAAACAAACAAAGGGGTGGTTTTAAGAAGCTCACTGGAGATATGGGTTTATTGTGGTTTTAGCAAGAAACTGCAGATGGCGCTATAGGGCTGCCACAGGGGTAAAAACCATCTTCCCATCCCCTTCAGGTTTTTTAGTCTAAAAGTGGCTTCTTAGCAGGCTCATTACCAGAACCATCTTTCCCTTCTGTTGAGAAGGAGAGAGCAACAGAGAAGGTGGATTTGGGTGTTATTCAGGAAAGTGCCAACTAAAGCGTGTTTTTCAGTTGTCATTTGATCTCCTGAGGGAATCTGAGCAGAACTTTTTTTTTTTTTTTTTTTTTTTTTTTTTTTTTTAACAGTGAATGGAACTCAGGGACATTCTACCTCTGAGCTACACCCCCAGCCCTATTTTATTTTTAATTTTTATAATTTTTATATTTCTTTATTTATTTTATTGTGGTACTAGGGATTTAACCCAAGGGCGTTCTACCACTGAGCTACATCCCAGCCCTATTTTATTTTGAAACAGGATCTCAGAACTGGGCTTGGTGGTACACACTTATAATCCCAGTACATGGGAGGCTGAGACAGGAGAATTTCAGGCTTGCAGCCAGCCTCTGCTACCTAGGCCCTCCACAACTTAGTGAAACCCTATATACAAAAATAAAGAGAACCGG
The DNA here is from genome assembly GCF_963383645.1 of Muscardinus avellanarius. Lineage (NCBI taxonomy): Eukaryota > Metazoa > Chordata > Mammalia > Rodentia > Gliridae > Muscardinus > Muscardinus avellanarius. The sequence continues at coordinate 71,705,282 of NC_137797.1, read as the reverse complement.
GCGTGGTGGCTCATGCTTGTAATCCCCGTGCTTGGGAGGCAGGGACAGGATGATCATGCTGGTTCGAAGCCAGCCTTGCTGGTTTAAGAAACCTTGTTTCCAAATATACATATTATATAATATATAAATATATGTTATAATAGGTCTGGGAGTGTAACCCAGAGGTAGAAGGGTTTCCAGGGACCCCAGTACCACCAAATAATAATAATAATAATAATAATAATAATAATGAGAAACCGGGCGTGGTGGCACACACTTATTATCCCAGCATTTGGGAGGCTGAGACAGGAGGATCCAGGTTCGAAGACAGCCTCAGCTACTGCTTAGCGAGGCCTTTTGAAACTCAGTGATAACCTGTTTCAAAATAGAAAGAATAGCCGGGTGTTTGTAATCCCCGCGCTTGGGAGGTGGAGACAGGAGGATCGCGAAGGTTTGA
>NC_137797.1:71627346-71702346 GCF_963383645.1 Muscardinus avellanarius | reverse complement strand
GTGATCCTCCTGTCTCAGCCTTCCAAATGCTGGTATTACAAGGTGTGCCACCACGTCCAGGTTATTAGGTATAAGCCAATGCTCCAGGCTCTAATTCTCTCCTTTGTTCTTTTTTTTTTTTTTTTACAGTACTGGGGATTGAACCCAGGGGCATTCTATGTCCAAGCTATACCCCTTCCCCTATTTTTTATACTTTTATATTCTTTTTTTAAATATTTATTTATCTATTTATTTATTTGTGGTATTGGAGATGGAACCCAGGGACATTCTACCTTCAAGTTACAACCCCAGTCCTTTTTTTTTTTTTTTTTTTTGCAGGTCTGGGGATGGAACCCAGGGGCATTTGACCTACGAGCTACACCCCCTGCCTGTTTTTAATTCTTTTTTGTGTGTGTGGTTCTGGGGTTCCTGGAAACCCTTCTACCTCCAGGCTACACTCCCAGACACCTATTTTTTTTTAATATTTTATTTGGAAACAGGGTCTCTTAAGGCAGTGAGGTTGGTTTCAAACCTGCACGATTCTCCTGTCTCTGCCTCCCAAGCATGGGGATTACAAGCATGCACCACCATGCCCGGCACCCCAGCCCCATTTTTTATTCTTTATTTTTTTGAAACAGGGTCTCACTGAGTTGCAAAGGGCCTCACTAAGTAGCTGAGGCTGTTCGCAAACTGCACTCCTCCTGTCTCAGCCTCTCAAATGCTGGGATTACAAGTGTGCGCCACCATGCCCGGCCCATCCCAGCAGATTATATTTTTATTTGGAAACAGGGTCTTGCTAGGTTGAGGCGAGTCTTACTACTTGTTGAGGTTGTCCTTAAAGCTGTGATCCTTGATCCGTCTGTATTAGCCTTCCAAGTACAGGGATTACAGGCCTCTGCCACCATGCCTGGCTTTTTTTTTTGTGTGTGGGAGGGGTTTGGGGCTTGAACTCAGAGGAGTTACACCTCCAATCCTATTTTATTCTTTAGTTTCAAACAGGGTCTTACTAAGTTGTGGAAAGCCTCACTAAGTTGCCAAGGCTGGCTTCGAACCTGAGATCCTCTTGTCTTAGCCTCCCAAGTACTGGGACTTCAAGGGCCACCAATGATGGTGCAGAAGGTAATCATTTTAACTCATAATATGCCAAACCTCATGTCCATTACTAGAGTGAAAAAGGTTTGGGGGAGCATCTTCTGCTGGACAGTATCTGAGTCACCACATGAGCTTGGCTTTGCCAGCATCACCTAATAGGATATTTTTTTCCTAGGATCAGTTGATTGGGCACTTTCAGGTGAATTAGTACTAGAAAAGGAATGGGAAGCAGTTAGGAAAATATCAGTGTGTTTGTTTCAGGTATCTTCTGGTCACAGTTCTGGAGACCAGCAAGGCTTCTGTTACTTCCCCGCCCTCCTACACCTACACCTACCAGTTTAGAATGGGCTTATTTTGGTTTTCTCTCCCTTTCCTTCCTGAGGTCCATAACTGAATGTAACTTTACTGCTTTTCAATGTGTTTTGCATTTGAAAACAATTAACTGCTCAATGCAGGCATTTGGTGCAGATTATTTAATTAATTGATTTATTTGCGATACTATGGATCACATCCAAAGGCACTCTTAACACTGAGCTACATTCCCAGCCCCTTTACCTATTTTTTATATTATTTATTTATCTATTTATTGCAGTACTGGGATGGAACCCAGGAGCATTTTACCTTTGAGCTATACCCCCAGCTCTATTTTTTATTTTTTATTTTGAAACGGTCTCATTGAGTTGCAAGGGCCTCATTAAGTAGCTGAGGCTGTCTGCAAACCACCATCTTCCCGTCTCAGTCTCCCAAATGTTGGGATTACAAAGGTGCACCACCATGCCCGGCTCTATTTCTTCCTTCCTTCCTTCCTTTCTTTCTTTCATTCATTCATTCATCCATTCATTGTGGTACAGGGGGTGGGACCCAGGGGCTTTTCTACTCCCAGACCTGTTTTATATTTTATTTGGAAACAGGGTCTCACTAAGTTGCTGAGAGCCTAAGTAGCTGAGGCTGGCTTTGAACCTATGTGATCCTCCTGTCTCAGCCTACTAAATATTAGGATTACAAGTGTGCGCCAGCACGCCCAACCTATTTTTTTAGTTTTTGCTTTTTTTCTTTTTTTTGAAACAGGGTCTCACTGAGTTGCTAAGTGGCTGAGGCTGTCCATGAACAGTGATCCTCCAGTCTTAGCCTCCTCAAGGCTGGGATTACAAGCTTGCGCCACCAAGCCTGGCTAAAGTTTATGTTTCTTTCTTTCTTTTTCTTTTTTTTTTTTTAATAGCTAGTACATACCTGTGATCCCAGCTACTCAGGAGGCCAAAACAGGCGGGATCATGATCACAAGTTTGAGGCTGAGGCCTGTCTGGGAAAGTTAGTGAGACACTGTCTAAAAATAATATAGACTTCCGGGAAGATGGCGACGGAGAAAAGCGGGGCTTATGAGCCCCGCTAAAAACCAATCTCTATTACCACAAAATCAGCGCCTTTCATAGCCAGAAAACACCATCAGCAGAGAAACAAAAAATGTAATTACAAGGGACAGAGAAAAAGAGAGCTGGCAAAATGAGACACCAGAAAGAAACCAGACCGCAGTGCTGTGGCCGGAGCCATGGCGTGGAGCGGCGGGCGCCATCTTCCCTTGCAGCACCAGGCCCCAGAGAGGAGGGGGACTCAGAACGGAGCTCAGAGCCACAGAGGAAATACGTCGGCCTCACGGCCGAGGATGCAGCAGCAGCGCCTTACTGCCGTTGCAGCAGTGAGTTCACCAGATGGCTACAGACCAACACACTCAACAGCCCACCAGGCTCCAGAGAGGAGTGGGGACAGCGAGCCGAGGTGAGCCGCTGCGGAACAGCCGGGCGGAATTCGGCAGATTTTTCGGCGCAGGGAGCGTCTAAAGCTCCCAGTGCCTGGGCTCAGCACACTCTTCAGGGACTCAGAGCGGAGCTCAAAACCAGAGAAGAAATACGCCAGCCTCACGGCTGAGGGTGTGGCAGTGGCACCATATTGCCACTGGTGGCAGCAGCAGTGAATTCACCGAGTCCACTACAGATCCATCAGCACACTCAACAACAGTGAGTCAAATTGCGGCCCCTAGAGAAGAAATCCCAGTACTGCACTCCCAGGGACTTGACCCAGTGGGGGAGTGGCAGTGGCAGAGATATCACACCATAGGAGAACACCCAACCTGGCACCCCACAATGGTCTAAAGCAGCCTCGATTGACTCCCTGGGTCTGAGACTCTGCGATACAACCTAGTAAAGGAGTAGTGGGGACTGAGATACCACAGACTCGAGATCCAGAGCACCTTAAGTGAAGTCGTAGTGACCCAAGGGAAGAACCCAGAGAAGGCACAAACTTCTGAAATCATGGGAAAGAGGAATAATAGAGGTGTTTAGAAAAGAATTCAGAGAGAGCCAAAAAGAGATAAAGGATGAAATTAATGAAGTAAAGGCCTCAATTCAAAGTACAAACAACCGATTAGACCACATGGAGAACAGAATCTCGCTCCTAGAAGATGATCACTCAAAAAATGAACGCATAGTTTCTTATTTAGAAAAAAAAAATCTGACAGCAGGAATCTGACATTGAAGAAATATGGGCCCATTTTAAGAGAGTTAACCTAAGAATAATTGGAATAGAGGAGGGAAAAGAAGGTGAAACCAAAGGGATCAACAATCTCTTCAAGGAAGTAATAGCAGAAAATTTTCCAAACATAGAGCAAGAGGTCGATACACAGGTCCAGGAAACTTATAGAACTCCCTTTAGACAGGATCGGAGAAGAGGATCCCCTGCCACATAATTGTCAAAATGACCAATGTGGAAGCCAAGCAGAGAATCTTAAAGGCAACAAAAACAAAGGGCCAAGTGACATTCAGAGGCAAACCAATTAGAATCACTCCAGACTTCCCAAACCAAGTCATGAGAGCCAGAAGGGCTTGGAGTAACATATTCCAAACTCTGAAAGAAAACAACTTGTGGCCAAAAATTTCCTACCCAGCAAAACTTTCTATCAAATTAGATGGGGAAATAAGAAGCTTCTATGACAGACAGAAACTGAAGGAATTTATGTCTTCAAATCCAGCGCTAGAAGCCGGGCATGGTGGCGCACGCTTGTAATCCCTGCGCTTGGGAGGCAGAGACAGGAGGATTGCGCAGGTTCGAAGCCAGCCACGCGCGTTGGCTCAGGAGACCCTGTTTCCAAATAAAAAAATGTAAAAATAGGTCTGGGAGTGTAGCCCGGAGGTAGAAGGGCTTCCAGGAATCCCAGTACCACTAAAAAAAAAAAACAAAAAAAAACAAAAAAACAAATCCAGCACTAGAGAAAATACTCAAAGAGATTAACTACAAAGAAGAATTAGGTAACACACACCAGAACCAGAGAAACAAGATTTTCCATCCAACAGACAACTAAGATTGGTTATCTGTGGAGATTCATTATTTATGTTAGTCTTTTACATATCTCTAAATTATATTGTTTCCTTTATTGTTGCTAATTTTTAGGATTTCTAGTTGGAATATTAATATACCTTCAGATATAACATTTGGAAATATTTTATCCCATTCTATCAGTAACTTTTAAGTCTGTTTACACTGTCTTTGGATATACAATTTTTTTTTTAGGGAGTTTTTTTACCCTTCTGTTGCCTGTGCCACTGAAATCATATCTAAGAAATCACTGCCAATTTCAATGTTGCGATGTTTTATGACCCAGATTTTCTTCTAAAAGTTTATAGTCTTAAGATTTATATTTAGATCTTTTATCTATTTTGAGTTAATATTTGTATATGGTGTTAGGTAAGGGTCCAATTTTATTCTTTTTCATGTAATTATTATTTTCCAACAATATTTAGTTAAAAGATTATTATTTACTCCACCAAATGTTTGTGGAAACCTTGTCAAAAATAACTTGACAATATATGGAAGAATGTATCTCTAGGCTTTTATTTAACTCCAATGGTTTATATATCTGCCTTTATAACAACAGTACTACACTGTTTCAATTATTGTAGCTTTATATGGTTTGAAATCAGAAAATCTACATCTTCTAGCTTTGTTCTTTTTTGAGATCGTTTTGGGTATCTAGAGTCCATATTCCATATTAGGATAGACTTTTCTCTGAAAAATAAATAAATAAATGTATGATAGTTTCACCTAAAAAATATATATTCTCTGGTAAGAAAGAAAACAAAAAGAAATATTGAAATGTTATCTTTAAGTCATCAAAAGCTTGGTATCAGACAAATGAAACTGTTATGTGAGATTATCATTGTTAATTTTGGATAAATTGTTATAATACTAGATGTCAACCACTAAGCCAAGCATGGGAAGGAGGGATGGGGAGGGAATGGGGTGGGGATTGGGTAGGGGCTAGTTGGGCGATGTGTGCATGTATGTCTACAAAAGTATTTTCTTTATACCATTATGATGTATGAATACAGTGCACCAATAAAAAAAATTTTTTTAAATAATATAAAAGAATAGCTGGGGCTGGGTTGTTGGAGGTGCATACCTGTAATCCCACGACTTGTGAGGCAGAGACAGGAGGATCACAGATTGGAGACCAGCCTCAGCAACCTAGCAAGGCACACAGCAATTTGCAAAATCCTGTTTCAAAATAAAAAAGTAAAATAGAGCTAATGGTATATAGCTCAGAGGTAGAATCCCCCTGGGTTTCAATCCCTGGTACAAAACAAAACAAAACAAAACAAAACAAAAGGACAGTAAGCTGGGCATGGTGGCGTATGCTTGTGATCCCAGTATTTGGGAGGCTGAGACAGGAGGATCACACAGGTTCAAAGCCAGTCTCAGCTACTTAGTGAGGCTCTCAGAAAATTAGTGAGACCCTGTTTCCAAATAAAATATAAAATAGGTCTGGGAGTATAGCCTGGAGGTAGAAAGCCCCTGGGTTCTACTCCCAGTACCACAAAAAAAAAAAAAAAAAGGACAGTGGCTATATTTCAGTAGCAGAGCACATGACTAACATGTACACAGCCCTTATTCTTCTTTTTCTTTTTCCTTTTTTTCTCTTTTTGTGGCACTGGGGATTGAACCTCCGAGCTACTCCCCCCAGCCCTATTTTTTATTCTTTATTTTGTCTGGAATAATTTTTTTGTGTGTGTCATACTGGAGATTGAACCCAGGGGCATTCTACCTGTGAGCCATATCCCCAGCCTTATGTTATTTATTTTTTAATTAATTATTTTTTTTGTGTGTGTGGTATCTGGTATTGACCCAGAGGCATTCCACTCTGAGCTACACCCACAGCCATGTGTGTGTTGTGGGGGGGTACTGGGGATTGAACGCAGGGAAATTCTATCTCTGAGCTACTCCCTCAGCCCAATTTTTTATCTTTTATTTTGAAACAGGTCTCACTAAGTTGTGGAGGGCCTCACTAAATTGTTGAGGTTGGCCATGAACCTGCAATTCCTCCAATTACTGGGATTACAAGCGTGTGCCTCCATCCCCGGCTACCCCTAGCTCTATTTTATTTATTTATTTATTTATTTATTTATTTATTTATTTATTTATTTATTGGTACTGGGGATGGAAGCCAGAGGCATTAAACCTCTGAGCTACACCCCCAGCCCTAATTTTTTATCCTTTCTTTTTGAAACAGGGTCTCACTGAGTTATAAGGGGCCTCACTAAGTAGCTGAGGCTGTCCACAAATCATGATCCTCCTGTCATCACCTCCCAAATGCTGAGATGATGATGATGATGATGATGATGATGATGATGATGATTTTGAGGTACTGGGGATGGAACCCAGGGGCATTTGACCTCCAAGCTATACCCCCAGCCCTATTTTTTATTCTTTATTTTGAAACGGGGTCTCACTGAGTTGCAAAAGGCCTCACTGAGTAGCTGAGGCTGTCTGCAAACCGTGATTCTCCTGCCTCAGCCTCCCAAATGCTGGGATTATAAGTATGTGCCAGCACGCCCGGCTTTCCCCTAGCTCTATTTTATTTTTATTTTAAAATAGGGTCTCACAGTGATATTGATCTTTTGTGCTGTTATGACTTAACACTATTTTGGATCCTTATGTTTAGGTGTTTGTAATTGGCCTTATAAGTAGGCTGAGCCATGGCTTCTAGGTCTCCTGTAATTTGTTTGTATTGTTCACAGCCTAGCCTCTATTTTAATTTGAAAATACCAACTTTGGTTGTTTTTTGGGGTTTTTTTTTTGTTGTTTTTTGTTTTTTGTTTTTTTGGTAGTACTGGGATAGAATACAGGGGCTTTCTACCTCCGGGATACACTCCCAGACCTATTTTATGTTTTATTTGGAAACAGAGTTTCACTAAGTTGCTGAGAACCTCACTCAGAAGCTGAGGCTGGCTTCAAGCCTGTGCGATCCTCCTGTCTCAGCCTCCCAAGTACTGGGATTACAAGCGTGCGCCACCACGCCCGGCTATTCTTTATTTTGAAACAATCTCACTGAGTTGTGGAAGGCCTCACTGAGTACCTGAGGCTGTCTGCGAACTGTGATCCTCCAGTCTCAGCCTCCCGAATGCTGGGATTACAAGTGTGCACCACTATGCCAGGCTGAGACCCTGTTTCTAAAAACCAAAAAATTTTAGCCGGGCATGATGGCGCACGCTTGTAATCCCAGTATTCGGGAGGCTGAGACAGAAGGATCAGGATTCACAGATAGCCTCAGCTACATAGTGAGGCCCTCTGCAACTCAAGTGAGACCCTGTTTCAAAATAATAAAAAATCAGACTGGGGGTGTAGCTTGTTAGTTGAATACCTCTGGGTTCCATCCCCAGACAGGCAAAAAAAAAAAAAAAAAAAAAAAAAAGGAACAGGGTCTCATTAGGTTGCTGAGACTCTTGCTTAATGGTTGAGGCTGTTCTCAAACCTGCAATCTTCTTGTCTCAGCCTCCCAAGTACTGGAACTACAGGTGTATGTCACCACACAGTTTGTTTGTTTGTTTGCTTGTTTGTACTGGGGATAGAACCCAGAGGCATTCAACCTCTGAGCTACACCTCCAGCCCTATTTATTTATTTATTTATTTATTTATTTATTTATTTTTGCGGTATTGGTGATGGAACCCAGGGGCATTCTATCTCCGACCTATACCTGTAACCCTATTTTTTATTCATTTTTTTGAAACAGGGTCTCACTGAGTTGCAAAGAACCTAAGTAGCTGAGGTTGGCTGTGAATCCCCATCCTCCTGTCTCAGCCTCCCAAATGCTGGGATTACAAGGGTGCTCCAACATGCCTGGGTTGAATGTAGCTTTAAAATAATCTTTTATCCGTTTTTCAGTCTTTTGCAGCTGTTCTAATCATTTCAGAAATTCATATATTTTTGTGTTTTATTCTGAGTAAGTTATAAATTTATGTTGTATTTTTTCCTCCAATGTAATTTATAGATAGACTCTAAGCAATTTGCAATTATTTCTTTTTTTTTTTGTGGTACTGGGGTTCCTGGAAGCCCTTCTACCTCCGGGCTACACTCCCAGACCTATTTTTACATTTTCATTTTTGGAAACAGGGTCTCCTAAGCCAGCGCGCGCGGCTGGCTTCGAACCTGCACGATCCTCCTGTCTCCGCCTCCCAAGCGCGGGGATTACAAGCGTGCGCCACCACGCCCGGCAATTTTGCAATTATTTCAAGGCAGGAAATGATCACTCTATTATGAAGTAAAACATATACAATGGATAATACAATATAAAGCCCAGTAGGGGCGGGGGTCGCGTGGGGCACGCCAGCCGGGCCCGGGTCGCAGGACTCTGGGCCCCGGGCCGAACTGCGTGTAGCACGCCAGACCCCTGGAGAAACCGGGCCCAGTAAGACGCTGGGTTCCGGGAGGGGGTCGCGCGGAGCACCCAGCAGGGGCCGGGTCGTGGGACCCTGGGCTCCAGGCAGAGTAGTGCGGAGCACTCTGGACTCATGGGGAAACTGACCGGGTTACAGTGCTACTGAGTGAGTGCCTGATCCCACTACCTCCTCAAACCACATGTACTGTCTTCTCTTATTAAAAAAAAAAAAAAAAAAGGAACAGAAAAAGAAAAAGAAAAATATTGGAGAGGAGTTAAGAAAGCCGTTATGGATGCCAGGACACTGGAGATGCAGACAAAACTTATCTAAATGCACTGGAACTTATGGAAAAATTCCCCGTGAAGGAGGACTGCTATTTCTCTATATTGTTAAGAATCTCGGACATCACCTGTAAGGAGAGAGTTTAGCGGAGACCAAGGAGAAAGGCGGTGTTGAACGAGGTCTCCGCGATGGTGGTGGAGACTTGTATTCAGGAGAAGCAGAAACCGGATCCTACCAACCTTATTTTTTTGGAGAAATTACACCAAATGTCGAATGCTACCATCACGCATGCTTAGGAACACTGGACAACATTCAGAGTGGAAAAAGAGCCTGGGAAGGATTTGAAATGGCGGAGGCAGTGGCAGTGGCAGTGGCCAGTACTCAGGGGAGGCAGATATCTGATACATTACACCTGGAACCTTTGAAATAATAACCACAGAGACAGTGATCGGAACCTGCTGAGGGGTTAGGCGGGCGCCGGGGCCAGTGGCCGACATCAGAGCTTGCTGTGAGGCAAGGCCACTACTGAGGCCTCCGTGGCCGGGATTGGAGCCTGCCGAGGGGTTAGACCGATGCTGGGGCCAGTGAGGCCAGCATCGGAACCTGCCGTGAGGCAAGGCTGGTGCTGGGGCCTCTGAGGTCGGGTCCAGAGCCTGCCGAGGGGTTAGGCCGGTGCTGGGGCCAGCGAGGCCAGCATCGGAGCCTACCGTGAGGCAAGGCCGGTACTGGGGCCTCTGAGGCCAGGATAAGAGCCTGCTGAGGGGTTAGGCCGGTGCTGGGGCCGGCGAGGCCGGCATCGGATCCTGCCATGAGGCAAGGCCGGTACTGGGGCCTCCGAGGACGGGATCAGAGCCTGCCGAGGGGTTAGGCTGGTGCTGGGGCCAGCAAGGCCGGCATTGGAGCCTGCCATGAGGCAAGGCAGGTGCTGGGGCCTCCAAGGCCGGGATAAGAGCCTGCTGAGGGGTTAGGCCGGTGCTGGGGCCAGCGAGGCCAGCATCGGAGCCTACTGTGAGGCAAGGCCGGTTCTGGGGCCTCTGAGGCCAGGATAAGAGCCTGCCGAGGGGTTAGGCCGATGCTGGGGCCAGCGAGGCTGGCATCGGAGCCTGCTGTGAGGCATGGCCGGTGCTGGGACCTCCGAGGCCAGGATCGGAGCCTGCCGAGGGGTTAGGCCGGTGCTGGGGCCAGCAAGGCCGGCACCGGAGCCTCCCATGAGGCAAGACTGGTACTGGGGCCTCCGAGGCCAGGATTGGAGCCTGCCAAGGGGTTAGACCGGAGCTGGGGCCAGCGAGGCCGGTATCGGAGCCTGCCGTGAGGCAAGGCCGGTGCTGGGGCCTCCGAGGCCGGGATTGGAGCCTGCCGAGGGGTTAGGCCGATGCTGGGGCCAGCGAGGCTGGTATCAGAGCCTGCTGTGAGGCATGGCCGGTGCTGGGACCTCCGAGGCCAGGACTGGAGCCTGCCGAAGGGTTAGGCCGGTGCTGGGGCCAGCGAGGCCAGCACTGGAGCCTGCCGTGAGGCAAGGCCGGTACTGGGGCCTCCAAGGCCGGGATTGGAGCCTGCCGAGGGGTTAGACAGGAGCTGGGGCCAGTGAGGCCGGCATCGGAGCCTGCCATGAGGCAAGGCCAGTGCTGGGGCCTCCGAGGCCAGGATAAGAGCCTGCTGAGGGGTTAGGCCGGTGCTGGGGCCAGCGAGGCCGGCATCAGAGCCTGCCTTGAGGCAAGGCCGGTACTGGGGCCTCCGAGGCCGGCATTGGAGCCTGCCTTGAGGCAAGGCCGGTACTGGGGCCTCCGAGGCCGGGATCAGAGCCTGCCTTGAGTCAAGGCCAGTACTGGGGCCTCCAAGGCAGGGATAAGAGCCTGCCGAGGGGTTGGACCGGTGCTGGGGCCAGCGAGGCCGGCACCGGAGCCTGCCATGAGGCGAGGCCAGCATCGGAGCCTGCCATGAGGCAAGGCCGGTGCTGGGGCCTCCGAGGCCGGGATAGGAGCCTGCCAAGGGGTTAGGCCGGTGCTGGGGCCAGCAAGGCCGGCATCGAAGCCTGCTGTGAGGCAAGGCCGGTACTGGGGCCTCCGAGGCCGGGATCGGAGCCTGCCTTGAGTCAAGGCCGGTACTGGGGCCTCCGAGGCCGGGATAAGAGCCTGCCGAGGGGTTAGACCGGTGCTGGGGCCAGTGAGGCTGGCATCGGAGCCTGCCATGAGGCAAGGCCGGTACTGGGGCCTCTGAGGCCAGGATAAGAGCCAGCTGACGGGTTAGGCCGGTGCTGGGGCCAGAGAGGCCGGCATCGGAGCCTGCCGTGAGGCATGGCCATTGCTGGGGCCAGTGAGGCCGGCATCGGAGCCTACCGTGAGGCAAGGCCGGTTCTGGGGCCTCCGAGGCCAGGATAAGAGCCTGCCGAGGGGTTAGGCCGGTGCTGGGGCCAGCAAGGCCGGCATCGGAGCCTGCCGTGAGGCAGGGCCAGTACTGGGGCCTCCGAGGCCAGGATAACAGCCTGCCAAAGGGTTAGACCAGTGCTGGGGCCAGCAAGGCCAGCATCGGAGCCTGCCGTGAGGCGAGGCCAGCATCGGAGCCTGCTGTGAGGCATGGCCAGTGCTGGGGCCTCCTTGCCGGGAGCGGAATCTGCTGAGGGGTTAGGCCGGTGCTGGGGCCAACGAGGCCGGCATTGGAGCCTGCTGTGAGGCTAGGCTGGTGCTGGGGCCTCTGAGGCCGGGATTGGAATCCTGCCAAGGGGTTAGGCCGGTGCAGGGGCCAATGGCCAGCATCGAGGCTGCTGTGAGGTAAGGCCACTCCTGCGGCCTCCAAGGCTGGGACCAAAGCCAGCTGAGGGGTTAGGCTGGTGTAGGGGCCAGTGAGACCAGAACTGGGGCCTCCCATGAGGCAAGGCCGCTGTTTGAGCCAGCGAGGTCTGGATCAGTCCACTGAGTAGCCAGGCCACTACTGGGGCCGTCAAGAGTGGGATCAGTACTTGCAATGCAGCATGCACAGAGAAATATCTCAGAAAATATAAATCAGACGCTTTTCTTAATCAGCAGTAACTAGGAGGAAAGGGGCAACAGGAAGAGGTTGAGCTATAGAAAGGGCCCTATAGTGAAGCAACTAATGTGACCAATCAGAGGGTTTGTAATAGTGGAGGACGGAGCCTCTTTAAAACGCAGGAGGTACATAAACAAATGTATCAAAGTTAATCACCAAGGAAGCGTGGGATGGAGGGAGGGGGAGGGAATGGGATGGGGGCTGGAGGAGGGCTAATTGGATGATGTGTGCTTGTATATCCTCTCAAGTCTTGTACTCCAATGTGATTGATATATGACTACAATGCACCAATTTAAAAAATAAATTAATTAATTTTGAAAAATAAAGCCCAGTAACAAAACTAATACTTGTAACCGAGGTTAAAAAAAAATATTTTTGAGCCAGGCATGGTGTGGTGTATGCCTGTAATCCTTATACTTGGGAGACTGAGACAAGAGGATTACAGATTTGAGGAAGCCTCAGCAAGTAGGGAAACTTTTGTCAACCTAGTAAGACCCTGCTTCCAAATAAGAAATAAAATCAGGCTAAAGGTGTAACTTGAAGATAGAATGCCTCTGAGTTCAATCCCCAGGACTACAAAAATAATAGATAGATAAATAAATAAATAAGGAAAGAAAGAAAGACTTTTTGAGCTAGGAGTGGTGGTACATATTTGTAATTCAAATTTGTGGTAGGCTGAGACAGGAGGATCCCAGGTTGGAGGACAGACTCAGCAAGTAGTGAGACTCTTAACAACCTAGTGGGATCCATTCCAAAATAAAAATTAAAAATAGCGCTGGGGCTTGGGAGGCTGAGACAGGAGGATCGCACAGGTTCGAAGCCAGCCTCAGCTACTCAGTGAGGCTCTCAGCAACTTAGTGAGACCCTGTTTCCAAATAAAATATAAAATGGGTCTGGGAGTATAGCCCGGAGGTAGAAACCCTCTGGGTTCCACCCCCAGTACCACCAAAAAAAAAAAAAAAAAAAATAGCGCTGGGGTTGTAGCTCAGAGGTACAATGCCCCTGGGTTCAATCCCCAGTACCACAGACAGACAAAAAAAATCTTTTCTTTTCTTTCTTTCTTTCTTTCTTTCTTTCTTTCTTTCTTTCTTTCTTTCTTTCTTTCGTACTGGGGATGAAACCCAGGGGCTTTCTACTTCTGGGCTACACTTCCAGACCTATTATTTATTTATTTTTTTGGTGGTACTGGGGTTCCTGGGAACCCGTCAACTTCTGGGCTACACTCCCAGACCTATTTTTTATATTTCTTTTATTTGGAAACAGGGTCTCTTAAGCCAGTGAGGCTGGCTTCGAACGTGCGCGATCCTCCTGTCTTCGCCTCCCAAGCGTGGGGATTAGAAGCGTGCGCCACCACGCCCAGCAGACCTATTTTTTATTTTATTATTATTTTTGTGTGTGTGGGACTGGGGATGGAACCCAGGGGCATTCTACCTCCGAGCTACACCCCCTACCCTATTTTTTTATTCTTTATTTTGAAACAGGGTCTCACTAAATTGCGGAGGGCCTAAGTAGCTGAGGCTGTCCACAGACTGTGATCCTCCTGTATCAGCCTCCCAAATGCTGTGATTACAAACATGTGCCACCATGCGGGGCTTTGGAGGGCAGATTTTTTTTTTTTTTTTGAATAATGTCTGATGAGACCATCTGTACTGCCACCCCAGGGAGGGACTTATTAAAATGTTGCATCTGTGTTCGGTATTCTCCTTTGGAGATCTACTTAATATTCTTCATCTCATTGGATTTTGTTTTCTCATATATGGTTCAAACCCAGGGATTTGTACATGTTAGACAAAGGCTCTACCACTAAACCACATCCCGTCCTCCAGTAATGTTTTTGTGTATGTGTGTAAAAGACATTCATTGGCTTTAAACTACAATCAGAGCCAGGTTAGGTGGCACAGACCTGTAATCCCAGCTACTTGGGAGGCTGATGCAGGAGGATGGCAAGTTCCAGGTCAGCCTGGGCAACTTAATGAGGCATATCTCAAAACAAAAGGACCGAGCTGGGCATGGTGGCACATACTTGTAATCCCAGCATATAAGAGGCTGAGACGGAAGGACTGTGGTTCACAGACAGCCTCAGCTGTGCAACCCTCAGTGAAACCCTATTTCAAAACAAAGAATAAAAAATAGGACTGGGGTATAGCTCGGAGGTAGAATGCCCATGGGTTCCATCCATAGTATCACATACACACAAAAAAATAAAGACTGGGAATGTAGATCTGTGGTTGAGTACTGGTCTAGCTTACAGGAGCCCCTAGGTTAGATCCTTAGCACCACAAAAACAAGCCAAACCAAAACCAAGTAATAAAATACATAATAATGACAGGCGTGGTGGCTCACGTTTGTAATCCCCGCACTTGGGAGGCTGAGATAGGAGGATTGTGCAGGTTCGAAGCCAGCCTCAGGTAGTTAGTGAGGCCCTCAGCAACTTAGTGAAACCCTGTTTCCAAATAAAATATAAAATAGGGCTGGGAGTATAGCCCGGAGGTAGAAAGCCTCTGGGTTCCACCCCCAGGAAAACACACACACACACACACACACACACACACACACACACATGCATAATAATGATTCATTCTTTTTGCAGTACTGGGGATGAAACCTAGGGTCATTCTACCTTGATCCACGCCCCTCCCCGCCCTATTTTTTCTTTATTTTGAAATAGGGTCTCATTGAGTTGCAAAGGGCTTCACTAAGTTGCTGAGGCTGTTTGTGAATCACAATCCTCCTGTCTCAGCCTCCCAATGCTGAGATTACAAGCGTGCACCATCATGCCTGGCTAATAATGACTCATTTTAGGTACTATACAATACTTTGGATATCTGGCCATTCAGGGATTTTGTGTGTGTGTGTGTGTGTGTGTGTGTGTGTGTGTGTGTGTGGTACTGGGGTTCCTGGAAGCCCTTCTACCTCCAGGTTACACTCACAGACCTATTTTTTTAATATTTTTATTTGGAAACAGGGTCTCTTAAGCCAGCGCGGCTGGCTTCGAACCTGCGCAATCCTCCTGTTTCAGCCTCCCAAGTGCGGGGATTACAAGCGTGCGCCACCATGCCCGGCTCCCAGACCTATTTTTATCTTTATATTTTTTATTTGGAAACAGGGTCTCTTAAGCTAGAAAGGCTGGCTTCGAACCTGCGCGATCCTCCTGTCTCAGCCTCCCAATTGCAGGGATTACAAGCGTGCGGCACCACCCCCGGCTCCAGCCTGTTTGTAATTCTTCATTTTGAAATAGGGTCTCACTAAGTTGTGGAGGGGCTTCACTAAATAGCTGAGAATGGTCACAAATCGATCCTCCTGTTTTAGCCTCCTAAATACTGGGATTACAAACCTGCATCACCATGCCTGCCTGTTAATTTTTAATATTTATTTATTTATTTTAATATTTATTTTTGTAGTGAGTGAGGTTGAACCCAGGGGCATTCTATATCTGATCTATACCTTTGAAAGAGGGTCAAGTTGCTGAGGCTGACTGTGAACCAGTGATCCTCCTGTCTCAGTTTCCCGAGTACTAGGATTACAGGTATGTGCCATCATGCCTGGCTTTCCGCAATTTTTTGGACGTACTGGAGATTGAACCCATGGCATTCTACCTCTAAGATGTACCCCGGCCTATTTTTTATTCTTTATTTTGAAATAGGGTCTCATAAAGTTGTGGAAGGCCTTACTAGTTAGCTGAGGCTAGCTGTGAATCTGTTTCAGCTTCCCAAGTACTGAGATTACAAACATGCACCACCATGTCCGGCTCCAGGGATGTTTAAATTTTGCGGTACTGGGGATGGAACCCAGGGGCATTCTACCTCTGAGATACACCCCCAGCCCTATTTTTTATTCTATATTTTGAAGCAGGGTCTCACTGAGTTGCTAAGTGCCTAAGTAGCTGAGGCTGTCCTCAAACCACCATCCTCCTGTGTCAGCCTCTCCTCTCCTCTCCTCTCCTCTCCTCTCCTCTCCTCTCCTCTCCTCTCCTCTTCTCTTCTCTCTCTCTGCAGTACTGGGGATGGAACCAAGGAGCAGAATACCTCCAAGCTACACTGGAGCCCTATTCTTTTATTTTTTAGAAACAGTATCTCACTGAATTCCAAAGGGTCTAAGTAGTAGTTGAGGCTGTCCTCAAACCACGATCCTCCTGTCTCAGCTTCTCAAATGCTGCAATTACAAGTGTGCACCACAAAACTCAGCTTTCCAGGGACTTTTTTTTTTTTTTTTTTTTTTTGGTGGTACTGGGTTCCTGGAAGCCCTTCTACTTCCGGGCTACACTCCCAGACCTATTTTATATATATTTTTTATTTGGAAACAGGGTCTCTTAAGCCAGAGCGGCTGGCTTTGAACCTGCGTGATCCTCTTGTCTCCGCCTCCCAAGCCCAGGGATTACAAGCGTGCGCCACCACGCCCGGCTTCCAGGCACTTTTTTTTTTTTTTTTTTGGTGGTACTGGGGGTGGAACCCAGAGGCTTTCTACCTCCGAGCTATACTCCCAGACAGACCTATTTTATATTTTATTTGGAAACAGGGTCTCACTAAGTTGCTGAGAGCCTCACTAAGTAGCTGAGGCTGGCTTCAAACCTGCGCGATCCTCCTTTCTCAGCCTCCCAAGTGCAGGGATTACAAGTGCGCGCCACCACGCCCGGCTTCCAGGGACGTTTTAATAATGCTCCTAGGTTGTGCTCAGAGTGCTCCTCTCTTTTTTTAACTTCCCTTCTCTTTAAGTGGGCTATCAACATATAAATGAAGTTTCTCTCATTAGACCAAGATCTCTTAGATCATGACTTCTCCAACAGACTTAAGTTTTCATGGGTGAGAATTCTTGTTTTTTCTTTTTCTTTAATTTTTTAATTGCTAAGGTTGATTTCGAACTGGTGATGCTCATGTTTCAGTATCTTAAGTACTGGGATTCCCGGCATGCGCCACCACCACGCCTGACTTATTTTTGTGGTACTGGGGGTGGAACCCAGAGGCTTTCTACCTCCGGGCTAAACTCCCAGACCTATTTTATATTTTATTTGGAAACAGGGTCTCACTAAGTTGCTGAGAGCCTCACTAAGTAGCTGAGGCTGGCTTTGAACCTGTGCGCTCCTCCTGTCTCAGCCTCCCAAGTGCGGGGATTACAAGCGTGCGCCACCACACCCGGCTGATTTATTTTGAAATTGGGTTTCACAATAGCTGAAGCTGGCCTCGAACCTGCAATACTCCTGCGTCAGCCTCCTAAGTACTGGAATTATAGGTCTGTGGCCTCACTCCCAATGAGATTATTGAACATTCAAATAATCTATATTGATTTTACAGTAGCAAATTTGTATGTTGAAGGCATTTCCTGAGTGAGTTTAGGTGTGTGAAATCAGTCATCATATAATAGGATCCCTATTAACAGGGGATCCTGCTCCTACTCTGCATGAGTAGAAAAGAAAATTGTGAAAAAAATTACTCATTCCTTATGTTCCTATATCATTTTGCATTTCTCTGCTAATGCACTTATCGTGTTATTATAATTAGTTAGTAGCCTATATTCTCCTTTACAAATGGATACTCTCCCCAAGGGAATGATCTTGCTTTTATTATTTGTGGTAAAGTGGCCCAATGCCTAGAAAAATACTCATTAGGTATTTATGTCAATTAAATGAATGAAAAGAGAAGATATTTGGGGTGTGTGTGTGTGTGTGTGTGTGTGTGTGTGTGTGTGTGTGAGAGAGATACTCAAAGGCATTCTGCCTCTGAGCTACACCCCCAGCCATGTATCCATGTATGTGTGTGTATATATACATATTTGCCGTACTGGGGATGGAACCTAGGGGCATTCTATCTCCGAGATACACCCCCAGCCCTATTTTATTATTCTTTATTTTGAAACACGGTCTCACTGAGTTGCAAAGGGACTCATTAAGTAGCTGAGGCTGTCTGTGAACCGCAATCCTCGTCTTAGCTTCCCAAATGCTGGGATTTCAAGTGTGTGCTACCAAACCTGGCTTCCCTCCGTCCTATATTTCTAGTTAATTAATTATTTATTTATTGGTACTGTAGATGGAACCCAGGGACATTCTACCTCCAAGCTACACCCCCAGTCCTATCTTTTTCCCCCCAGTACTTGAGATAGAACCTAGGGGCATCCTACCTGCAAGCTACACCCCCAGCCCTAGGTTTTACTCCTTATTTTGAAAAAGGGTCTCACTGAATTGCAAAGGGCCTTACCAGGTAGCTGAGGCTGTCCATGAACCACATCCTCCTGTTTCATCCTCCTAAATTCTGAGATTACGAGTGTGTGCCACCACGCCTGGCCCCAGACCTATTTTAACTATTTTGAAACATGGTCTAAGTTTTTTTAATTTATGTTTTTTTAATTTTTTTATTGGTGCATTATATTCACACATAATATTGGGGTAAAAACTTGTGTGGACATATATGTACACATCACCCACTTAGCTCCTACCCAATTCCCACCCCATTCCTCCTTCCCATGCTTAGCATAGTGGCTGACTTCGATAAAGGTCTAAGTTTTGCAGAGGGTTTCGCTAAATAGCTGAGGCTGGCCTCAAACTTGCAATCCTCTGGTCAGTCTACTAAATACTGGGATTATAAGTGTGCACCACCACACCCTGGCATCCCCCCAGCACATTTTTTTTTTTTTTTTTTTTTTTTTGTGGTACTGGGGATGGAACCCAGGGGCATTCTACCTCCAAACTACACCTCAGCCCTATTTTTAAATTTTATTTATTTATTTATTTTGGTGGTACTAGGGGTGGAACCCAGCCAGAGCTTTCTACCTCCGGACTATACTCCCAGACCTATTTTATATTTTATTTGCAAACAGGGTCTCATTGAGTTGCTGAGAGCCTCACTAAGTAGCTGAGGCTGGCTTCGAACTTGTGATCCTCCTGTCTCAGCCTCCCAAGTGCTGGGATTACAAGGGTGCGCCACCACGCCCGGCAGGAGCAGAACTTAGGTGGGAAGCAGGCGAAGGAAAGGGAGCGCGCAGACGTACGCGAGGCGAGGGCGCGCGCAGGGCCGCTCTCCCGCGCCGCCTCGGCCGGCTCCGGGGGAGTTTCGGCCCTTTCCGCCAGGCGCTCCCGCGCACGCCGTTCCCCACCCCCGCCGGCCTTTTTCTGGCTTTGGGCCAGTCTTCGAGCCGCTGCAAACTTGTGTTTCACCCCTTCTCCGCTTCCATCTCGTTCGTCCTCAAAGCCTTCTTCAGCCTCTCGGTAATTCCCAATCGACTGGGGCGCGCGAGGGCCGGCGGCCGAGGGGAGCGGTGAGCCGCCGCCGGGCCGGGGCGCGGGCCGCAACGGCCGCGAGCTGTGCGCGCCGGGTCCGCGCCCGCGCGAGCACGCGCCCCACGCTCCGCCCGCGCGAGCACGCGCCCCACGCTCCGCCCGCGCCCCACGCTCCGCCCGCGCGAGCACGCGCCCCACGCTCGGCCGGCTGCGCGCGCGCGTCCGAGGGGCCCGGGGCGGGGCGAGCAGCTGGAGCCGCGGAGGGTCGGGTGGGCGGGCGGCTCTCGGTCCCCGGCGGCGGCTGCGACTGTCTGCTCGCCGCCCGCGGTCCGGGGCAGCCGGGAAGGCGGCGGTGGAGGCGGGGGGGCGCCCGGCGCCGGGGAGCCGGGGAGGAGCGCGGCGGCGGCGGCTCTAGAGAGCCCGAGGCGGGGGATCGCCTTTCCTCTTCTCAGACCCTGGAGCGCCCGGGACGCAGCCCGGAACTGGGGGGGCCGCGGCGACGGCAGGCCCGGCGCGGTAGGCTGGTGCGGGGCCGGGGGGCGCTGCGGGCTGGGGTGCGAGGCGGGGGCGGCCGGGTCCTTCGGGAGCCGCGGCTCCGGGACCGGGTTTCTGGGGCTGGCGGAGCGGGCCGGGCACGAGGGTCCGCCGGGGAGTTTCCAGAGGAGTAGGCCGAGAAACAATGGAGCGAGGGGGACTGGTGTGAGCGTGTGGGGGCATTGGGTTTTAAGAAACCGGGAACAGAATCGAAAAGAAGGGGTCATTTCGGATGTGAGGTACAGTGAAACGGGAATGCGTAAGGTCATCTGCACGGGTGTCCAAGGACCTTAGGGTTTGAGGGCAATAATGGGATTTGAAGACAAGGGATAGAAGGGCATTCTTGGAATTGAAAGGGAAACGGAGTAAAAAAAAATAGGGAAAATAAAATATATGAGTATAGATAGGTGGACCAGAGATGTGTCTCTCCCGTAATTCAGCCGAGATGATTGGCTTCTTTTAGAAAGTGAATCTTACTCGGGCATGATCCTTTGCAAAGGAGTATAAAGCACTTTTTAAAATTCGATTATCACTTATGTCTGTTTTATTGATAAAAACATACCTGTAATATTTATTTTCCTTCTGTTGAGAAAATTACGTAATTTACCTGTGGTTAATGAAGCAGAAGAGGATAGATCACCAAAAATACCACGTTTCGAGTTAGACCAGTGACGATGCAGACTTCTGGTGTTTGGGGGAGAACCCAGAGCTTCATTGTTTTCAGTTGGACCAAAAGATGATGAATAGCCTTGATAAAATCTAAGTTATCTGTACTTTGTTAGAATTGTAATTTCTTCCTGGAAAATATTCACCATCTGATTTTTTTTTTTTTTTTTGGTGGCACTGACATTAGAACCCAGAGGCATTCTACCTCTGAGCTACATAGGACCCTGTTTTCTTCTTTTCTTTCTATCTTTTTTCTTTTTTAGCACTGGAGATGGAGCCCAGGGGCATTCTACCTTAGAGCTACACTCCCAACCTGTTTTAGTCTATATATTTATTTTTATTTTTATTTCTTGTGGTACTGGGAATGGAACCCAGGGGCTTTCTACCTCCGTGCTACACCCCAGACTGTTTTACATTTTATTTTGAAACAGGGTCTCACCAAGCTGCTGAGAGCCTCACTAAGTAGCTAAGGGTGGCTTCAAACCTGCGTGATCCTCTTTGTCTCAGCCTCCCAAGTACTGGGATTACAAGCGTGTGCCACTATGCCTGGCTTTATTTATTTTGAAACAGCCTTACTGAGTTGCAGAGGGGCTCACTAAGTAGCTGAGGCTGGCAGTGAACCTGTGAACCTCCTGATTTAGCCTCCTAAATATTGGGATTACAAGCATGTGCCACCACACCTGGCTTCAATTTTGTTTTGTTTTCTTTCTTCCTTTTGCAGTACTGGGGATGGAACCCAGGGGCATTCTAGCTCCGATCTACACACCAAGTTCTATTTTTTATTCTTTATTTTAAAACAGGGTCTCACTGAGTTACAAAGGACTTCACTAAGTAGCTGAGGCTGTCCTGGGATTACAAGTGTGCGCCACCATGCCTGGCTCCAATTTTGTTTTTTATTTGGAAACAGGGTTTCACTAAGTTGTGCTGAACTGGCTTTAAACCTGCTATCCTGTGTAGCCTTCCAAGTACTGGGATTACTAGCATGCGCCACCATAACCGGCTTGATAGTTTATGTTCATGGAAGAGAGTTGGGGTTCTGCTTCATTATACTGTGTCTTGATACTGGCTCCAAATTATCAGGGCACCTCATACCTTTCAGTTTGAATTAAGATGATTTGGGAATATATATATATATATATATATTTTTTTTTTTTTTTTTTTTTTTTGCGGGTCAGGGGATGGAACCCAGAGGCATTTGACCTCCGAGCCACACACCCTGCCCTATTTTTACTTTTTATTTTGAAACGGAGTCTCACTAAGTTGCGGAGGGCCTCACTAAGTAGCTAAGGCTGTCCGTGAACCGCAATCTTTTGGTCTCAGCTTCCCAAAGGCTGGGATTACAAGCATGCGCCACCATGCTCTGCAATTTGGAAATATTATATGAAAGTATTTCTATGGTTATGATATTTGCATAAGATCTTAGACTAATACTTGGATTTCCAGACCAAATCCGGGATGGTACTAAATAGAAGACTGATGATTTTGAAATTGCATTTATTATTATGTATATATCATTATTATTATTATTTTGCTGTACTGGGGAGGGAACCCAGGGGCATTGTACCTCTGAGCTACACCTCCAACCATATTTTTTAGTCTATTTATTTATTTTTGCAGGTGTGGGAATGGAATCCAGGAGCATTCGACCTCTGAGCTACACCCCTTGCCCTATTTTTTATTCTTTATTTTGAAACAGGGTCTAAGTTGTGGGGGGCAGTAAGTAGCTGAAGCTGTCTGTGAACCATGATCCTCTGGTCTCAGCCTCCCAAATGCTGGGATTACAAGTGTACGTCACCATGCCTGGCTTAGTCTTTTTATTTTTAAAAAGGTCTCACTGAGTTGCAAAGGGCCTTTCTGAGGCTGTCCACAAACCGCGATCCTCTGTCTCAGCCTCCTGAATGCTGGGATTACAAGTGTGTGCCACCACGCCCGGCTTGAATATTATTATTATTATTATTATTATTATTATTATATTTTATTTTTTTTGCAGTACTGGGGATGAAACCCAAGGGCATTCTAACTCTGAGCTATACCACCAGTCCTATTTTTTATTCTTTTTATTTTGAAACAGGGTCTCACTAAGTTGCAAAGGGCCTCATTAAGTAGCTGAGGCTGTCCGCAAACTTTGATCTTCTTTTTCAGCCTCCCAAATGCTGCGCCTCCACACCCGGCTTCAAATCATTATTTTTGAACCTCTGTAAAGTATTCATAAATAGTCCAGGTTAGCCAGTGTAGTGGCACACATCTGTAATTCTAGTGCTTGGGAGGCCAAGACAGGAGGATCACAGATTTGAGAATAGCCTCAGCAAGTAGTGAAACTCTTGTCAACATAGCAAGACCCTGTTTCAAAATAAACATAAAATAGGTCTGGGGGTGTAGCCCAGAGGTTCATTTCCCACTGTCTAGAGTAAGTCCGCCTGCCCCCCCCCCCACACACATACACACACACACACACACACTCCATGTTAAACTTTTTGTTTGTTGGGCATTAAGTTTTGCTGACTCATCTAAGATTTTGGGGCATTCATCAGTTTATATTTCTTTTTTTTTTTTTTTTTTGGTGGTACTGGGGTTCCTGGGAGCCCTTCTACCTTCGGGCTACACTCCCAGACCTATTTTTACATTTTTATTTGGAAACAGGGTCTCCTAAGCCAGCGCGCGCGCGCGCGCGCGGCTGGCTTCGAACCTGCGCGATCCTCCTGTCTCTGCCTCCCAAGAGCGGGGATTACAAGCGTGCGCCACCACGCCCGGCACATCAGTTTATATTTCTTAGCTATCTCTGATAGTAGTGAAACGGGGGTTTCTTGAGAAGAAACCTAGTGTTTCATCAAAGATGAAACGGAGTTTCTTGAGAAGAAACTCAGCGTTTCCTTACCGGGTCTCTTGTCTACAGTGACCGAAGAAGACACCCGCAGACCGCAGGAAGGGGAGTAAATGGTCTATTAGAAGCAGCAGGGAATAGGGAAAAGTGGCTGAACAACCCAAAGGGGCTGTTGGGGCTCTGGTGTCCAGTAGCTGCCTTCAGGTCACTACCTGAGTGTCACCCGACTTTCTCCCAGGGTCCACGCAATCTGCCAGAAAAGTGCAGGTCACCCCTAGAGGCCCTGGTCGGCCTTGATGTCCAGCAGAGGCCTTCAGGTCACTACCTGAGTGTAGCCCAGGCCACTTGCCATCCCTTACACTCCACCTTCTCTCAAGGCTAACGACCTGATTGAGATACAGACAGACAGACAGACAGACAGACAGACAGACACAGACACTCCCCAACGGGGAGGGGTTCCCAGAGTGGGTAACCCGTTTTGGTGGCTGCGATAGGGGATTTTATATATGTCTGCATGTCCTGTGTTTGGTTGTGGTGAGTTTTGGGATTTGGGGAATTCTGGGAAGCAGCTCTCAGAATTTGCATAGGGTATTTGCATGTCCTTTAAAGGGTTTTATCTCCTTTCAGTAAAGTGTCAGACTTGCTCCAGGGATGTCTCCTGGATTTGTTGATAAGTAACCAGATGGTTTTGTGAAGCTTTGGTTCTTCTTATCTCTGAACCTTGGCCCCTCGCCCCTTAGGAAATTAAGTTTTTTTCTACCAAGGCTTCTTCCCTAGCTGCCTATTTCCTTTCTATCTCCTCAGTAGCATTGGGCTACTTTATAGAGGTTCAAAACTTATTATCTAAACTGGGCGTGGTGGCACATGCTTGTAATCCCAGCATTTGGGAGGCTAAGACAAGGAGGATTGCTGTTAGCTGACAGCCTCAGCTACTTAGGCCCTCTGCAACTCGGTGAGACCCTGTTTCAAAAATAAAGAATAAAAATAGGGCTGGGAGTGTAGCTCGGATGAAGAATGTTCCCCAGTCCATCCCCACTACTGGGGAAAAAAAGATTATAATCTAGCTGGGCTTGGTGGCATATGTTTATAATCCCAGCATTCAGGAGCCTGATACAGGAAGATCAGTTTGCAGACAGCCTTAGCTAATACTAGGCCCATTGCAACTCATTGAGACTCTGTTTCAAAATAAAGAATAAAAAATAGGGCTTGGAGATGTGGTAGCCCATGCTTGTAATCCCAGCATTCTGGATGCTGAGACCGATGGGAGGATCGTGGTTCATGGTCAGCCACAGCTACTTAGGCCCTCTCTAACTTAGCGAGACCCTGTTTCAAAATAAAGAATAAAAAATAGGGCAGGGGGTGTAGCTCGGAGGTTAAATGCCCCTGGGTTCCATCCCCAGACCTACAAAAACATAAATGAGGCTGGAGGTATAGCTCAGAGGTAGGATGCTCCTGGGTTCCATCTCCAGTACCGCCCCCTCCCCCCACAAAACAATAGGGCTGGAGTGTAGCTTGGAGGTAAAATGCACCTAGGTTCAATCCCCAATACTATAAAATAAATAAATAATAAGTTGTACTTTTCTTTCAGCATTAGGGAGGCTGAGAAAAGAAAGGATTGGGGTTCGTGGACAGCTTCAGTTACTTAGTGAGGCCCTCTGCAACTTAGTGAGACCCTGTTACAAAATAAAGAATAAAAAATAGGGCAGGGGGTGTAACTCTGAGGTAGAATGTCCCTGGGTTCCATTCCCAGACCCCCACACACAAAATTTGTACTTACATGTCATAAATATTGAACAAATCAAGAAGCAAGTGCAGTGTCCTTGTTAGTGATAACATGTGGCTCTTTTTTTGTGTGTGTGGTGCTGGGGATTAAACCCATGGACATTCTGCCTCTGAGCTACGCCCCCTGTCCTATTTTTTTTTTTTTTAATTTGGAAACAGGGTTTCACAAAGTTGTGGAAGGCCTCACTAAGTAGCCGAGGCTGGTCACCTGTGATCCTCCTGTCTCAGCCTCCCAAGTACTAGGATTGCAAGACTTGTGGCTCTTTATCAACCCCTTTCAGTGGGCTAGGCAAGGTGCTAAGATTTTTTTTGCATACATTATCTCGTTTCATAAATTAAGAGGTTAAGAAGCCAGATGTGATGGCATATGCCTGTAACCCCAGTACTTGAGAGGCTGAGGTATGAGGATTGTAGGTTTGAGGACAGCCTCAGCAAGTAATGAGACTCATCAATCTAGCAAGACCTTGTTTCAAAATCAAAGTAAAATAGGACTGGTGATGTAGTTAGAATGACTGAGTTAGAAAACACACACACACACACACCACACCTTAAATAATTTACTAAAGTCACAGTGCTAATGAATAACAAAAGTTGAATTCAGACCCAGTTCTCTTGGATGCATTCTTTAAATCCTTCCTGCCTGGTTTTATTGCACCCCCATCTTCCCTGTAGCAAAGCAGCATGAACTAGTTGAAACTTGGGTCAGATATTATCTTGATTTTTTTAATTTTTATTTTTTGTGGTGCTGGGGATTGAACTCGGGGGCATTCTACCTCCAAGTTACACCCCCCAGCCTGATTTTTTATTCTTTATTTTGAAACAGTGTTTTACTAAGTTGTAGAGGACCTCACTATGTGGCTGAGGCTGTCTTCAACCCAGATCCCCTGTTTCAGTCTCCCAAGTACTGGGATTATAAATGTGCACCACCACTCCTGGCTTGCACTTAAGTTTCTTTTTTTTTCTTTTCTTTTCTTTCTTTTTGGTGGTACTGGGGTTTCTGGAAACCCTTCTACCTCCGGGCTATACTCCCAGGCACCTATTTTTTATATTTTTATTTAGAAACAGGGTCTCTTAAGCCAGTGAGTCCGGCTTCGACCCTGAATGATCCTCCTGTCTCCGCCTCCCAAGTGCAGGGATTACAAGCGTGTGCCACCACGCCAGGCATTAATTTTCTATTTAGTGTATTGCTGAAATACTGTGCATACATGGCACTCTTACTTGTATAAGCTATGACAACCAGTTCTGGAGCCAAAACTAATTAACTCTGGAAAACAGTTGAAAACTGCTTAGTGTTCTCTAGGTACCTATTGAGCCCACAGTTGGTGGCATTGCCTCAAAATATTAAATAGGTTCTTAGAAACCTGGGGTGTGGTGTTGCACGCTTGTAATCCCCGCGTTTGGGAGGCTGAGACAGGAGGATCACGCAGGTTCAAAGCCAGCCTCAGCTACTTAGTGAGGCTCTCAGCAACTTAGTGAGACCCTGTTTCCAAATAATATAGAAAATAGGTCTGGGAGTATAGCCCAGAGGTAGTAAGCCTCTGGGTTCTGCCCCCAGTACCACAAAAAATAAACAAACAAATAAATAAATAATAATATAAAATAAAAATGAAAAACAGCTAGAAGCATGAGAAACAGGTGGTCCTGAGGACTGACCGTAGATTACTGACTAAAACATAAGCGAGGCTGGCTGGTCAGGATACAGATACCAGGGAATGGTAGACAAGAGGGGAGAGAATTTTCATTTGTTGAGCTTTTATGTATTCTAGGCACTATGTGCTTTCTATATAAGCTACCTTAGAAGGTAGTTATCTCTACTTCTTAGATGAGGCTTAGAAAGGCTAAGTAACTTGCAGAGTTAATAATGTCAATGAAAGAATATTTACTTTTTTTTGGTGCATGCTGGGTGAGTACCATTTTGTTACATCCCCATCCCTGAAGGAAAGTTTTTTGTTTTTTTATTGTTTGCAGTACTGGGGATTGAACCCGGGGCATTCTACCTTTGAGCTATACCCCCAGCCCTATCTTTTATTTATTTTGAAACAGGGTCTCACTGAGTTGCAAAGTGCCTCAATTAGTAGTAGCTGAGGCTGGCCGTGAACCGCGATCCTCTTGTCTCAGCCTCCCAAATGCTGGGATTACAAGCGTGTGCCACCACACCTGATTTAAGGAAGACTTTTCTTTTCTTTGTACTGGGGATTGAATTTAAGGGCACTCTACTTCTGAGCTACACTCTGAGCCCTTTTTATTTTTTATTTTGAAACAGGGTTTTGTTAAGTTGTTGAGGCTGGCTTGTGGTCCTCCTGTGTTAGCTTCCCAAATACTGGGATTATAGTCTTGTGCTACCACACCTGGCTAGTTTTTTGTTTTTGTTTTTGTGTATTGGGGATGGAACCCAAGGACATACTATTTCTGAGCTATACACAGCCCTATTTCTTTTTTCTTTTTCTTTTTTTTTTTTGGTGGGTCTGCTGATAGAACCCAGAGGCATTTGACCTGAGGTGCAACCCCTGCCCAATTTTTTATTCTTTATTTTGAAACAGGGTCTCACTGAGTTTCGGAGGGCCTCACTAAGTAGCTGAGGCTGTCTGCAAACCGTGATCCTCTGGTCTCAGCCTCCCAAATGCTGGGATTACAAGTGTGCGCCACCATGCCAGGCTCCCAGCCCTATTTCTTATTCTTTATTTTGAAACAGAGTCTCACTGAGTTGCAAAGGGCCTCACTTTTTTTTTTTCCTTTGCTGTACTGGGATTGAACCCAGGGGCATTCTACCTCCGAGCCACACCCTCAGCCCTATTTTTTTCTTGTTTATTTTGAAACAGGGTCTAAGTTGCAGAGCACCTCATTAAGTAGCTGAGGTTGGCCATGAACCTGTGATCCTATTTCAACCTCCCAAGTACTGGGATTACAGGCATGTACCACCCCACCTGGCTGCCTTTTAATTTTGAAACAGGGTGTCCCTAAGATGATGAGGCTGAGCTGGGCATGGTGGCGCAAATATGCAAAACAAAAAGGTGTTCAGGCTGGCCTTGAAGCTGTAATCCTATTACCTCAGCTTTCCAAGTACTGGGATTACAGGTATGTTCCACCATGCCCAGCCAACACAGAAGCTCAAAGCTCTTCAGAATAGTTTTCTCTGAGTATGTCAGTAATTCCGGTATTTGGGAGGCTGAGACAGGAAGACTACAGGTTAAAGGCCAGCCTCCACAATTTAAGAGAGACCCTGTTACAAAATAAACTATAAAAAGGGCTGGAGGTGTAACTCAAAGGGAGAATGCCACTGGGTTCAATTCCCAGTACAAAAAAATTTTTTTTCTGGCATATTTATTTAGAAAAAGCTCCCATTTCAAGCTCAATCTCTATTGAGGGTTGTAGCTCAGTGGTAGAATGCTCCTGGGTATAATCCCCATTGCCAAAAAAAAAAAAAAAAAAGGAAAAGAAAAGAAAAACTTTCTCTTTGTAGTGGTAATTTGGGTATTTCTGTTACTTAATATTCAAAGAATCCTATGTAAAGCCAGGAAGTTTGTGGTGTGCACTTGTAATCCCAGCATTTGGGAGGCTGAGACAGGAGGATCAGGGTTCAAGAATAGACGTAGCTACTTAGGCCCTTTGCAACTCAGTGAAACCCTGTTTCAAAATAAAGAATAAAAATTAGGGCTGGTGTCTTGCTCAGAGGTGGAATGCCCTTGGGTTCCATCCCAAGTACTGGAGGAAAAAAAAAAGTCGGCTGGGTTCCACCTTCAGTATTACTAGGAAAAAAAGTCCGGAGGCAGAGACCTTACGATTGTGGTTCGGGGCAGACAGCCTCAGCTAATTAGGTGCTTTGCAACTCAGTGAGACCCTGTTTCAAAAATAAAATAGAGCCAGGCGTGGTTGTGCACGCTTGTAATCCCAGCATTCAGGAGGCTGAGACCGGAGGATTACAGTTCGGGGACAGCCTCAGGTACTACTTAGTGAGGCCCTCTGCAACTTAGTGAGACCCTGTTTCAAAATAAAGAATAAAAAATAGGGCAGGGGGTGTAGCTCAGAGGTCGAATGCCGCTGGGTTCCAGACCTGCAAAAAAAAAAGACCAAAAAATTTAGAGCCGGGTATGGTGGCACATGCTTGTAATCCCTGTGCTTGGGAGGCTGAGACAGGAGGATGGCACAGGTTTGAAACCAGCCATAGCTACTTAGTGAGGCTCTCAGCAACTTAGTGAGACCCTGTTTCCAAATAAAATATAAAAATAGGTCTGGGAGTATAGACCGGAGGTAGAAAAGCCCCTGGGTTCTATCCTCAGTATCACACACACACACACACACACACACACACACACACACAAAGACAAAAAATAGGGCTGGGGGTGTAGCTTGTAGGTAGAATACCTCAGTTCCATCCCCGGTACCAAAAAAAGGTAAAATGCCCTTGGGTTTCATCTCCAGTACCAAAATATAGAAAGAAAGAAAGCTAATTTAACCAGCCAGCAATCAAGTATTGAGCACCTATAATATGACAAACAAATTTTTTTCTTGCAATACTGGGGGTGGAACTCAGGGGCATTCTACCTTTGAGCTACACCCTCAGCCCTATTTTTATTCTTTATTTTGAAACAGGGTCTCACAGTTGCAAAGGGCCTTACTAAGTAGTAGATGGGGCTGACCTCGAACCACGATCCTCCTGTCTCAGCCTCCCAAATGCTTGGATTACAAACATGAGGTACCAGGCCCCACCAGGCTGGCTTTAATATGACAAATTCTATACTAGACATTGGGAATATACTAAGGAGCAAAGTAGGAATGTACTGTGTTCTCAGTGCTTACAGTCTAATAGAGGAAATGCTTAAATTATGCATTCACTTGAATAAATACACTTAATATGTATCTACTTGAACAGGCACTCTTCAGCACTGGCAATATGGTAATGAACAATACAAAGTTGCCCTGATTTCATTCAGCATCATCGAGGTAGAATGCCCCTGGGTTCCATCTCTAGTATGGCCCCAAAAAAGGACTCCTATGTAAAGCAGGATACAAATTCTTTAAAACTTCTCACCTGCGTGGGGGCTCACGCTTACAATCCCAGCTCTTGGGAGGCTGAGACAGGAGGATTGCACAGGTTCAAAGCCAGCCTCAGTTACTTAGTGAGGCTCTCAGCAACCTAGACCCTGTTTCCAAATAAAGTATAAAATAGGTCTGGGAGAATAGCCCGGAGGTAGAAAAGCCCCTGGGTTCCACCCCCAGTACCACCAAAAAAAAAAAAAAACCTTCCCAAGCTATGATATGATTATATATTTTTTCTTTTGGTACTTACTAAGTCAGTTAAACATTTGAGAGTTTGGAAAAGGTGAAAAAAGGTTAATTAAACCACTGGTAAATGATTTAGGATGTTTTAGTTATTTCGTATTTTAGGGTTTTTTCCTCTTAGAATTTCTAGTGGAAGTGCTCACACATGGAAAAAGTAATTACTTTCTAGAAGTAAGTTGACCTCCAGCCATCATGCTATTTTTCTTCCAGAGTGCTTTCTGCCATTCTGCAGAGGGCAATTAGTTTTTGGCTCAGCTATTTTAAGCCCAGTAGAAATTAGGCTTAACCATGTTTATAATCTGTCAAAATCAGATTTCTTTATTTTTTTGTGGTACTGCGGATTGAACCCAGGGGCATTCTATCTCAGCTATACTCCCTGTCCTACTTTAGTTTTATATTTTGAAACAGGGACTCACTAATTTGCCTAGGCTGGCTGCGAACGAACATACAATCTTGTCTCAGCCTCCCAAGTACTAGGATTACAAGCGTGTGCTGCCACACCCAGCTCTCCTTTTTTTTGGTGGTACTAGGGGTGGAACCCAGAGGTTTTCTACCTCCAGGCTATACTCCCAGACCTTTTTTTTACATTTTATTTGGAAACAGGGTCTCACTAAGTTGCTGAGAGTCTCACTAAGTAGCTGAGGCTGGCTTTGAACCCATGCGATCCTACTGTCTCAGCCTCCCAAGCGTGGGGATTACAAGCATGCGCCACCACGCCGGGCTCCATTTTTTTTTTTTTTTTTTTTTAAGTGCTAGGCCATTATTCCCCACCAGGGATCTAAAATACATTGAACTGTGCTAGATGTGGTGGCACCACACACCTGTAATACCAGCAACTCAGGAGATTGAGGCAGGAGGATCACAAGTTTAAGGCCTTCTTGGGTAATTTAGTGAGACCCTGTCTCAGAATAAAATAATAGCCAGGCGTGGTTTCACATGGTTGTAATCCTAATGCTTGGGAGACTGAGACAGGAGGATCACATAGGTTTGAAGCCAGCCTCAGCTACTTATTGAGACTTTAAGCAACTTAGTGAGACCCTGTTTCCAAATAAAGTATAAAATAGGTCTGGTAGTATAACCCAGAGGTAGAAAAGCCTCTGAGTTCTACCCCCAATACCCCCCCACAAATAAATAAATAAAATAATAATTATTTAAAAAAATTTTTTTTTTTTTTTTGGTACTGGGGTTCCTGGAAGCCCTTCTACCTCTGGGCTACACTCCCAGACCTATTTTTATATATTTTTTTTATTTGGAAACAGGGTCTCCTAAGCCAGCGTGCGCGGCTGGCTTCGAACCTGCGCGATCCTCCCATCTATGCCTCCCAAGCTCGGGGATTACAAGCGTGCGCCACCATGCCCGGCTAAAATAATAATTAAAAAAGGGTTGGGGATATAGCTCAGTTGTAGAGCACCCCTGG
Organism: Muscardinus avellanarius; assembly: GCF_963383645.1. Lineage (NCBI taxonomy): Eukaryota > Metazoa > Chordata > Mammalia > Rodentia > Gliridae > Muscardinus > Muscardinus avellanarius. The sequence goes on along the minus strand of NC_137797.1, from coordinate 71,670,558 downwards.
GTTCAGTCCCCATTACCACCAAAAAAAAAAAAAAAAAAAAAAAGAATTGTATATCCTCAAGCATAAAGGTTTAATTTCTCTGAGTTTACATCAAGGGCATTTAAAAATTAAGATTCTTTAGAAATAGTAGTTATTAAGCTGGGCATGGTGGCGCCTACTTGTAATCCCAGCATTTGGGAGGATCCGAGTTTGTAGACAGCTTCAGCTACTTAGGCCGTTTGCAACTCAGTGAAATCCTGTTTCAAAATAAAGAATAAAAAACAGGCTGGGGGTGTAGCTCGGAGGTAGAATATCCCTGGGTTCAATCTCCAGTACCGCAAAAAATAAGAAATAAATAGGAGTTATATTAGTGATGATTTTTTTAGTTCTGCAGATATATAACAACATTTTAAGATACTACAAATTATTGCAGAGGTGGTAGCATGACCATCAGACTTCAAATTACCTAATAATTTAAAAAATATTTAAAATAAGATGGATGTGGTGGCACAGCCTTGGTAAACCCAGTACTTGGGAGGCTAAGACAGGAGGATGGCAGGTTCCTGGCTAGTCTCAACTGGGGATGTAGTTTGAAGGTAGAATGCCTCTGTGTTCAATCCCTGGTAATACACACCCCCTATACACACACACACACACACACACACACACACACACACACACGCACACTCTACAAGTGTGCACAATCACACTTGGCATGTATTATATATTTTAAATATATATACTTATACCTATATACACATATATACTATATATATCTATATACACACCATATATATGTTTATGTATGGTGTGTGTATACATGTGTATATATATTAAGAATATATAATACATGCCAGGTGTGGTTGTGCATACTTGTAATCTCAGTATTTGAGAGACTGAAACAAAAGGATTACAGATTTGAGATCAGCAACATAAAAAATAAAAAGGGCTGGGTGTGATGGGTCATTCTTGTAATCTTAGTACTTGGGAGGCTGAGACAGGACAATCACAGGTTCGAGGCCAGCCTCAGCTACTTAGTGAGGTCTTCTGCAACCTAGTGAGATCTTGTTTCAAAATAAAGAATAAATAATAGGGCTGAGGGTATAGTTCAGAGGTAGAATGCTTCTTAGTTCAATCCCTAGTACTGCAAAAGAAAAAAAAAGGACTGGGGAAGTGGGCCATGGAGGCACAAGCCTATAATCCTAGTACTTGGAAGGCTCAGACTGGAGGATCTTGGGTAGGCTAAGACTGGAGGGTCTTGGGTTCAAGACCAGCCTCAGCAACTTAGTGAGACCCTGTTTCAAAAAATAAAATGAGTCGGGCATGGTGGCACACGCTTGTAATCCCTGCGCTTGGGAGGCAGAGACAGGAGGATCACACAGGTTCGAAGCCAGCCGTGCTGGCTTAAAAGACCGAAGCCAGCCGTGCTGGCTTAAAAGACCCTGTTTCCAAATAAAAAAGTATAAAATTGGTCTGGGAGTGTAGCCTGGAGATAGAAGGCTTCCAGAAACCCCAGTATCACCAATAAATAAATAAATAAATAAATAAATAAATAAATAAATAAATAAATAAATAAATAATAAAATGGGTCAGGTGTGGTGGTGCATGCTTGTAATCTCAGCATTTGGGAGGCTGAGATAGGAGGATGTGGTTTGGACAGCCTCAGCTTTTAAATCTAATGTAGCTGGGCGTGGTGGCGCACGCTTGTAATCCCCTGAGCTTGGGAGGCAGAGACAGGAGGATCGCGCAGGTTCGAAGCCAACTTAAGAGACCCTGGCTTAAGAGACCCTGTTTCCAAAAATAAAAAAAAAAATAGGTCTGGGAGTGTAGCCCGGATGTAGAAGGGCTTCCAGGAACCCCAGTACCACCAAAAAAAAAAAAAAAAAGTAGCCGAGCATGGTGGTGTATGCCTGTAATCTTGGTACTTGGGAAGCTGAGACAGGATGATCGCAGGTTGGAGACCAGCCTCAGTAGCTGGGTAACTACTAGTTACCTACAACTTAGAGCTTATTTTATAACAAGCATTATTTGTTTGTAATAAACCTTATTTGCTAAAAAATAGCTCAAAGATAATGAAAGACAATACATTCAGATACTAGAAATGGTGAATATTAAACAGTACCTAGTTTTTTTTTTCCATTTCTTTTTTGGGGGGAAGTACTAGAGGTTGAACCTAGAAGCAGTCTACCTCTGAGATATATTATCAGCCCCATTTTGTTTTTTATTTTGAAACAGGATCTCACTATTTTGCTGAGGGAACTTGCTAAGTTGCTGAAATTGGCCTGACCAGTTTCAGATCCTTCTAGCTCAGCCTCCCAAGTACTAGGATTACTAGTGCCACCATGCCTTTCTCAGCCATACTGTATATGTTTCTGTGTGTCTCTGTGTGTTAGTTAATGGGGATTGAACCCAGGAGTATTCTACTTCTGAGCTATACTTCCAGACCTATTTTATTTTTTTAGTTTGAAAAACGGTCTCACTAACTTGCTGAGGGCCTCACTACTTTACTGAGGCTGACCTCAAACCTACGATCCTCCTGTCTCAGTCTTCCTAGTACTGGGATTACAGGCCTGTGCTACCATGCCTGATTCAGAGCCATACTATTTTTAAGTTCAGGGGCATTAAATATAATTATGTAGTTGTGCAGCTATTATCTCTTTCCATCTCTTTTCATCTCCAGAAAATTTTCATTTACTCGAACTGAAATGTTTATATTTTTTGTATACATTCAACAAAAACTATTATTTCATCTTCCCCCAGTCTCCCCACAGTTATCATTCTAGGCAGTTACCATTCTACTCTCTTGTCTGGGTGCCTCACATAAGTGGAATCAGAGTGTTTTTCTCTTTGTGATTGGCATATAGTCCTAAAATTTATCCCTGTTGTATCATGTGTTAGAATTTCCTTTGATTTAGCTGCCAGGCGTGGTGGCACATGCTTGTAATCCCAGCATTCCGGAGGCTGAGACTGGAGGATCGCGGTTCGCAGACAGCCTCAGCTATTTAGTGAGGCCCTCTGCAACTCAGTGAGACCCGGTTTCAAAATAAAGAATAAAAAAATAGGGCAGCGGGTGTAGCTCGGAGGTTGAATGCCCCTGGGTTCCATCCCCAGACCTGCAAAAAAAAAAGAATTTCCTTTGTTTTAAAGGATGAGTAATATTCTCCCTTTTGTAGTTTTTTATTACATGAATTGGTACGTAGTAGATTCATGTTAAATACTTATTTGGTTAGTTGATTTCTTCAGTTCACAAGGGTATTACAAATTGCTTTTTCTGTGTGCATGGAGTCTTTCTTGATCAATTAGAATCAGTGAGTCAAGTTTCTCTTAATTGCTTTGTTTTGTTTTTTGCTTTATAGCTGCCTCCATTCCCTTGAGTTGTTTTCTCATCTGTTGCTTCAGGAAGGTAGTTTATATACGTGTGTAGGGGGGGTGAAGACACAAACATCATCATTGTTTAAATTCATTTTTGAAAAATAATACTGCTAACCAGACATGGTGGCATACCTGTAATCCCAGTATTTAGGAGGCTGGGTCAAGAGGATTGAAGGTTCACAGCCTTAGTAACTTATCTAGAGACTGTTTTAAAATAAAAAAATAAAATAGGGCTGGAGGTATAGCTCAAAGTCAAAATGCCCCTGAATTTAACCCTGAGTATTAAAAATTTAAAAATTAGCCGGGAGTGGTGGCGCATGCTTGTAATCCCCGCGCTTGGGAGGCTGAGACAGGAGGATCGCACGGGTTCGAAGCCAGCCTCAGCTACTTAGTGAGGCTCTCAGCAACTTAGTGAGACCCTGTTTCCAAATAAAATATTAAAAAAAAAGCTCTGGGAGTATAGCCCAGAGGTAGAAAGTCTCTGGGTTCCACTCCCAGTACCACCAAAAAAAAAAAAAAAAAATTAAAAATTAAAGTAGGGCTGGGCGTGGTGGTGCACGCTTATAATCCCAGCATTCATTTGGGAGGCTGAGACAGGAGGATCGTGGTTCTCGGACAGCCTCAGCTACTTAGTGAGGCCTTCCACAACTTGGCGAGACCCTGTTTTAAAATAAAGAATAAAAAATGGGCAGGGGGTGTATCTCAGAGGTCAAATGTCTCTGGGTTCCATCTCCAGACCTGCAAAAAAAAAAAAAAAAGGACTGGGGGTATAGCTCAGAAGTAGAATGCTCTTAGGTTCAATCCCCAATACCACCAAAAAAAAAAAAAGGCAGCTGCTGAGGATAATTTGGCTTGTTGGGTTTGGGTTTTAGCTACTTGTGTGAGGAGGGTACACTCTCTCTGGCTAGCCCTGGAGACAAACTATTCATGCTCTGCTCTCTTTAAGCGCACCCTGCTTCTATACTTACAGCTGCTGCTGCTGACTAATGTTCAGCAAGCTGAGAAGCCTATGTCTTTTAATAGTAAAAAAAAGGAGTTGGGGTATCATGTACCTTCTGATTTTCTACTTAGAATGTAATTTAAGCTGGAAGTTGTGGCACACACTTTTAATCCCAGTACTTGGGAGGTGTGAGACAAGAGGATCTCAGGTTCGCAGCAAGCCTCAGCTACTTAGTGAGGCCCTCCACAATTTAGTGAGACCTTGTTTCAAAATAAAGGATAAGCCAACCCGGGCATGGTGACGCATGTTTGTAATTCCAGCATTCAGGACCAGAGGATTGTGGTTCGCGAACGGCCTCAGCCACTTAGTGAGGCCCTCCGCAACTTAGTGAGACCCTGTTTCAAAATAAATAATAAAATAAATAGGGCAGGGGGTATAGCTTGGAGGTCGAATGCCCCTGGGTTCCATCCCCAGATCTGCAAAATAAAATAAAATAAAATAAAAATAAAGGATAAGCCCAGTGTGGTGGTGCACACTTGTAATCCCAGCACTTGAGAGGCTGAGACAGGAGGATCGCACAGGTTTGAAGCCAGCCTCAGCTACTTAGTGAGGCTCTCAGCAACTTAGTGAGACCTGTTTCTAAATAAAGTATAAAATAGGTCTAGGAGTATAGCCCGGAGATAGTAAAGCCCCTGGGTTCCACCCTCAGTACCACACAAAAAATAAAATAAAAATAAGTAAATAAAGGATAAGCTGGCGCACATTTGTTTTCCCAGAGGATCACAATTCCAGAGGATTGCTGTTCACAGACAGCCTCAGCTACTTACACCCTTGGCAACTCAGTGAGACCCTGTTTCAAAAAATAAAAAGAGTAATAAATAGGACTGGTGGTGTAGTTCGGAGGTACAATGTCCCTGGGTTCCATCCCCAGTACCCCCCAAAAAATAAAAAAGGATAAGAAAATAAGGCTGGGAGCTGGGCATGGTGGTGCTTGCTTATAATCCTAGCTTTTGGGGGACTGCACATGATCTCTTATAATTTATTTTTGTGGTACTGGAGATTGGGACTGGTGCATTCTACCTCTGAGCTACACCTGAGCCCTACTTTATATAATTTTTGAAAGAAGGTCTCACTTGGTTGATAAAAGTCTCACTATTTGCTAAGGCAAACTTGCATTCAATCCTCCTGTCTCAGCCTTACAAGTACTGGGATTCCAAGCATGTGCTACCATGCCTGGCTTAAAAAAATTTTTTATATAGACTTTTATTTGTGCATTAAAGTCTCACATAATATCAATCATGTTGACAGTGATAGACATGCATACAGCGCTTCGAGGGCCCCCTGCCCCCTGGCTTCCTTCCCATCCCACTCTTCCCCATACAGGTTACTGAGATTGACATTGGTATTTTCACATATGTACACAAAGCCAGTGGTAGTAGTAATTCCTTCATTGATCTTCACCCTTCCCCTTTCCCCATCTTGTTTATTTGATCTTTTTATTTTATTTATTTCTCAATACTGTAGATTGAACCCAAGAGCAGTCTACCTCTGAGTGACACCCCCAGCCCTATTTTTTATTCTTTATTTTGAAACAGGGTCTCACTAAATTGCAGAGGGCCTCATCTAGTAGCTGAGGCTGGCTGAGAATCTGCAATCCTCCTATCTCAGCCTCCCAAGTACTTGAATTATAAACATGCACCACCACGCCTGGTTTCACAGAGCTATTTATTTATTTATTTATTTATTTATTTTTATTTTTTTTGGTGGTACTGGGGATGGAACCCAGCGGCCTTCTACCTTCGGGCTACACTCCCAGACCTATTTTATATTTTTATTTGGAAACAGGGTCTCTTAAGCCAGCGAGGCTGGCTATGAACCTGCTCGATCCTCCTGTCCCTGTCTCCCAAGCGCAGGGATTACAAGTGTGCGCCACCATACCTGGCTCTCACAGAGCTTTTTAAACTAGAAAATAACAAATACAGGATAAAAAAAAAAGTAGATTGCAGCAAGGTGGTTTATGCCTATAATCCCAGTACTTAGGAGGCTGAAACCATAATCAATCCCAGTGTTACAAAAGGGAAGAGGTTGAAACAGCAGGATCGTAGTTTGAGGATAGCCTCGACCATTACTTAAGCCCTTTGCACATCAGTGAGACCGTGTTTCAAAGTAAAGAATAAAAAATGGGGTTGGTTGTGTAGCTCAGAGGCAGAATGCCCCCTGAGTTCTATCCCCAGTACTGCAAATAAATAAATAAATAAATAAATAAATAAATAAATATAAATAAATAAATGAGAGAAAAATGTTATTAACATGAAAAAAAAATTAGCAATTTTAACTTTACAATTTGAGAAGCTTCCTTCAGTGTTGACTAATTACATTTTGATGTTTTGATTTTCCATATTAAAATGTCTTTGCATTCCCCTGGTTGCACCTCTCAAGAAGAAAAGATCTTGATTTGGACAGGAATATCAAGTGGTGAGAAAGATCTTAGGAAATGATAAAGTGATAATGTCTTAGCTTTTGATGCAGAGATAGGGATGAAATATTTGAAACCAATAGAAAAGAAGACTAAGAAAACATGCTTTCTATACAGGTGAGGTAGAACACACCTGTAAGCCCAGTACTTGGGAGGCTGAGATAGGATTGCAGGTTGGAGGACAGCCTCAGCAAGCAGTGAGACTCTCATCAACCTAGTGAGACCCTATTTCAAAATAAAAAATAAATAAGACTTGGGGTATAGTTTGGAAGTAAAAGGTCCCCAGGTTCAATACCCAGTACCATACACACACAATAAAAGCTTTTTGAACTAAGATGATCTGATTCTAAGATTAAGTTTTCTTGAGGAAAAAAAGTTTTTGTATAGAGAAATTCATAATAAAACCTGTGGATATTGCTTAGAAATTTTATATAGCTAAGCCTGGGGTGGTGGCTCATGCTTGTATTCCCGGTACTTGGGAGGTGAGACAGGAGGATCTCAGGTTTGTGGCCAGCCAACTTAGTGAGGCCCTCTGCAACTTAGTGAGACCCTGTTTCAAAATAAAGAATAAAAAATAGGTCTGGGGTGGGGCTTGGAGGTAAAATGCCCCCGGGGTTCAATACCGGTACTGCAAAAAAATAAAAAAAGAACTTTATATAGCTAGTCATTGTTTTTAATAGTGAATGTGGTTTTTGTGTTTTCCCCTCCAGAATCTTCCTGGAAAAAGAGACATGAATGTCTACAATGATATTTCCTGACAAGAAGTTGATAAAACAGAAGGGAAGGAGATTAACAGCTAGAGAGCAGAATTTCAGACATCCAAGATTTTGTATTTATCTCTTCCAATTATAGACACTTTTACATCAGAGATACTCTCAGAAGCCAGAGGAAGCAAAAGGATACTTTTATTCTTTTTATTAAATTTTCTTGAGATCAAAGAAACTGCAATGTCTAGGAAACAAAGCCAGAAAGGTAAGAGTTGATGTGGGTGTGAATTGTTGAGAGAATAGTTGTAGCAGGCTGGGGATGTAGCTCAGTGGTAAAGCACTTGCCTAGCATGTACAAGAGCCTGCATTTGTAACCCACCAGCACACACAGAAACCCACACAAAAACAAGTAGTTGTAAAGCAATTGCCCTCATTTATATCTGTGTGAGTGTGTGTGTGTGTGTGTGTGTGTGTGTGTGTGTGTGTGTGTATGTTTTTCAGAGACGGATTTATTTAGGAAAGTAAGCAATCTACATTCAAGGAGAATGCAGGACACCTTAGAAGTGAGAGACATTCCATATATTTTATTAAAGCTATTCTTTTAATGTGTTTCAAATGATTTTGCAAGTATTTGTAGATATTAATTTATAGTTCATAAAATTACTAATCTGAACTGGGTGTGGTGGTGAACGCTTGTAATCCCAGCATTCGGGAGGCTGAGACCTGAGGATTGCGGTTCGCGGACAGCCTCAGCTACTTAGTGAGGCCCTCTGCAACTTAGTGAGACCCTGTTTCAAAATAAAGAATAAAAAATAGGGCAGGGGGTGTAGCTCGGAAGTCGAATGCCCCTGGGTTCCATCCCCAGACCCTCAAAAAAATTTACTAGTCTGGAAATTAATTTGTATAGCAATTGCTTTTTTTTTTTTTTTTTTTTTTTTTTTTTTTTTTGCGGTACTGGGGATGGAACCCAGGGGCATTCTACCTCCGAGCTACACCCCCAGCTCTACTTTTTATTCTTATTTATTTTGGTGGTACTGGGGGTGGAACCCAGAGGCTTTCTACCTCTGGGTTATACTCCCAGACCTATTTATTTATTTATTTATTTATTTATTTATTTATTTATTTATTTTTTGGTGGTACTGGGGTTCCTGGAAGCCCTTCTACCTCTGGGCTACACTCCCAGACCTATTTTTACATTTTTATTTGGAAACAGGGTCTCCTAAGCCAGCGCGTGCGGCTGGCTTCGAACCTGCGCGATCCTCCTGTCTCTGCCTCCCAAGCGCGGGGATTACAAGCGTGCGCCACCACGCCCGGCCTCCCAGACCTATTTTATATTTTGTTTGGAAACAGGGTCTCACTAAGTTGCTGAGAGCCTCACTAAGTAGCTGAGGCTGGCTTTGAACCTGTGCCATCTTCCTGTCTCAGCCTCCCAAGCACGGGGATTACAAGTGTGTGCCACTATGTACCTAGCTGTTCTTTATTTTGAAACAGGGTCTCACTGAGTTTCAAGGGACCTCACTAAGTAGCTGAGGCTGTCTGCGAACTGCGATCCTCCTGTCTCAGCCTCCCAAATGCTGGGGTTACAAGTGTGCCCCACTCCACCTGGCTAGCAATTGCTTCTTTACTTATACAAACCTAGCAGATTGTAATAAACTTGCAGGAAAGCCAAATGCAACTGATAGTGCCTCTTTGGAGTCAACATCTGTTTGGGGAATATGGTAGATGACTTCCTGCAGGATGTTCTGTATCCTTAGAGAAAGGAAATGGAGTAAGAGTAAATTCTTCCAGTTTTTGTTTCCTTTTTTAGCTTTCCTTCCCTGATTGTTAGTCTACCTTCTTATCTAAAATGTAAGCTCTAGACAGTAGGGAAGTATGAATAGTAGGTATAATTAGAGGAAGGACAATAAAAAATTTTTTTTTTTCAGTAAAACCTATTAAATTTTTTGGCACTGGGAATTTAAGTTAGCAGATTTTTTTTTTCCTTCAGTATTGGGGATTGAATCTAGGGCATTTTACCTCTAGCTGTACCCCCAGCCTATTTTTTTATTCTTTATTTTGAAACAGAGTGTCACTAAATTACAGAGGGCCTCACTAAGTAGCTAAGGCTGGCCACAAACCTGCTATCCTCCTATCTCAGCCTTCCAAGTACTGGGATTACAAGCCTGGGCCACCACACCCAGCAACCTAGAAATATTTTATCTCTGATCTATACATTGATTGATTGACTAAATATATTGGGGATTGAACCCCAGGGACATTCTACCTCTGAGCTATACCTCTAGCCCGCCTCCCTTTTTAACCTGTTTTTTTTTGTTGTTGTTGTTGTTTTGGGGTTTTTTTTTGGTGGTACTGGGGTTCCTGGAAGCCCTTCTACCTCCGGGCTACGCTCCCAGACCTATTTTATACTTTTTTTAATTTTTGGAAACAGGGTCTCTTAAGCCAGCATGGCTGGCTTTGATCTTCCTGTCTCTACCTCCCAAGCGCGGGGATTACAAGCGTGCGCCACCACGCCTGGCTTTTAATCTGTTCTGAAATGAGATCTTCCTAGATTGCTGAGAATCTCTCTGAGTTGCCAGGCTGGTCTCCACCTGTGATCCTCCTTTCTAGTCTCCCAAGTACTGGGATTATAGAAGAGGGCCACCATGCTCACTTTTTGTTTTCTTTGACTTTATTTATTTATTTGTGTACTGAGGATTAAACCCAGGGCATTTCACCTCTGGGCTACACCCCCAGCTTTATTTTTTATTCTTTATTTTGAAGCAGGGTGTCACTAAGTTGCGGAGGACCTCACTAAGTAGCTTAGGTTATCTGCGAACCTGCTGTTCTGTCTCAGCCTCCCAAGTACTGGGAATATAAACATGTGCCACCACACCTGGCTCCTTTGGTTATTTTGAAACAGAGTCTCACTAAATTGCTGAGGTTGGCTTCAAACTTGCAATCATCTTGCCTCAGCCTCCCAAATACTGAGATTATAGGCATGGGTTACCATATTTGGATGAAGGGTATGCTATTAATTTTGACTTGAAATGTCTAAAGTTTTTTTTTTTTTTTTTGCAGAACATTCTACCTCTGAACTATACCCTCAGCCCTATTTTTTTATTTTTTACTTTGAAACAGGTTCTTACTATTTGCAGAGGGCTTTAGTAAATAGCTGAGACTGGCTATGAACTTGCAATCCTCTTGTCACAGCCTCCCAAGTACTGGGATTACAAACATAGGCCACCACACCTGGCTAAAAATCTTATTTTAAGAAAATAATAGCCAGGTGTGGTGGCGCTCACTTGTAATCCCGGCATTTGGGAGGCTGAGACAGGAGGATCATGGTTTGTGCACAGGCTCAACTACTACTTTAGTGAGGCCCTGCAATTCAGACCTTGTTTCAGAAATAAAAAATAGGCCTGGGGGGTGTGGTTTGGAGGTAGAATGCCCCTGGGTTCCATCTCCAGTACCACACACACACACACACACACACACACACACACACACACACACACACACAGGAAAAAAGAAAAGAAAATAATATACTAGAACTACGTGTAGTTTTTAGAGCTATAGTTTCACAATATAATAATTTTCTATGCGTGTGTGTATGTGATGTTGAGGATTGAGTCTAGGGTAGTTCTACCTGTGAGCTACGTTCTTGGCTCTAATATATAGTTTTTTTGTGGTACTGGAGATGGAACCCAGGGCCATTCCACCTCTGAGCTGCAACCCCAGGCCTATTATTTACTCTTTATTTTGAAACAGGGTCTCACTGAGTTGCAAAGGACCTATACCAAGTAGCTGAGGCTATTTGGATACTATGATTCTCCTGTCTCAGCTTTCCAATGCTGGGATTATACCTGGCTATATATATATGTATATGTATATATATATTTATTTATTTTGAAACAGGACCTCATTAAGTTGCTGAGGGCCACGCTAAGATGAGGCTGCATTAGCATGTGATCTTTGCATCTAAGCCTCCCAAGTTACAAGTACTGTGAGTTCAGGTGTGCACCCCTGTACCTGGCTTATAATAATTTGTGTGTGTGTGTATGTGTGGTACTGGCGATTGAACTCAAAGGCATTCTACCTTGGAGCTATACCAACAGCCATTTCTTATTTCTTTGTGTGTGTTTGAAACACGGTCTTGGTAGGTTGCTGAGAGTTTCACTTCATTGCTGAGATGGTCTTTCAACCTGTAGTCCTCCTCCCAAGTACTAGGATTACAGGTGTTCACCACCATACCCAGCTAATAAGTCTTTATAAAGAAATATGTGCTGAAAGGAATGTTTAAATTACTAAAGAGCTAGACTGTTCTATGGAATAGGATTTATGAGCTAAAAAAATTTCTATAACCCACTTGTTTCTTTTTAGTCAACATGATTCAGTTTTTACCCCCAATTATGCTTGGTATATTGAACATCTGTATTCACCTCCAACTGATTATGGGGATTTTTTTTATTGGTACTTAGGTTTGAACCAAGGGTATTCTACTTCTGAGTTACACCCCTTCTCTCAGCTTCCCAATTACTGGGATTACAGAGGTGAACAACCACACCTAGCTTTCATCTCCAAATGAGAGATACTATAATAAAAAATAAAACTCTGGATTTGAAAATCAAATAATTTTATTGAAAATGTTTAGCATTTAATTTTTCCTTAAACAGTTAACTTTGTTTTTTTTTTTTTTTTTTTTTTTTTGGTGGTACTGGGGTTCCTGGAAGCCCTTCTACCTCCGGGCTACACTCCCAGACCTACTTTTACATTTTTGTTTGGAAACAGGGTCTCCTAAGCCAGCGCGCGCAGCTGGCTTCGAACCTGCGCGATCCTCCTGTCTCTGCCTCCCAAGCGCGGGGATTACAAGCGTGCGCCATCACGCCCGGCCTAAAAAGTTAACTTTGAAGCTGAGCGAGGTGGGGCACACTTGTAATCCCAACATTTGGGAGGCTGAGACAGGAGGATCGCGGTTCACAGACAGCCTCAGCTACTTAGTGAGGCCCTTTTCAACTCAGTGAGACCCTGTTTTAAAAATAAAGAATAAAATGCCAGGAGTGGTTGTGCACACTTGTAATCCCTGCGCTTGGGAGGCGGAGACATGAGGATTGCACAGATTCGAAGCCAGTCTTGCTGGTTTAAGAGACCCTGTTTCCAAATAAAAATATAAAATAGGTGTGGGAGTGTAGCCAGGAGGTAGAAGGAACCCTAGTACTACCAAAAAAAAAAAAAAAAAAATAGGGCTGGAGTTGTAGCTTGGAGGTAGAAGGACCCTGGGTTCTATCTCCAGTACTGAAAAAAAAAAAAAAGTTGACCTTGTCAGACATGGTGGCACACACTTGTAATCCCAGTACTTGGGAGGCTGGACAAGAGGATCACAGGTTCGCAGCCAGCCTCAGCTACTTAGTGATGCCCTCTGCAACTTAATGAGACCCTGTTTCAAAATAAAGAAAAACACAGGGCTGGGGATGTAGCTTGGAGGTAGAATGGCTCTGAGTATAATTCCCAGTACTTCAAAATAAATATTTTAAAAAGTTTTAACAGATTGCTTTAACCTTTTTTTTAAATGCCAATGGGTTTGATCCCAGTACCAAAAAACCCCAAAAAAGTAGTTATAAGTCATTATAAGATAATCATTTAAACAGTAGATTGCTAAATAGCAACCAAGTTGTTTTATGGAAGAAAAAGCAGTCAGTTTTGGCTCTTCTATTTTAGGGATGGAATGCATTATTTTTGTATCATTTTGAATATATTTGTCCATTTCTTTCAGATTCATCAGGATTCATTTTTGATTTACAGTCTAATACTGTACTAGCCCAGGGAGGAACTTTTGAGAACATGAAAGAAAAGGTAAGACGAGTTATGGTGGATAGCAAACTTGAATGTCATAGGAAAATTTAGGTACTAATACGATCAGTGGCTGTCACAAACTTTTTTTTTTTTTTTTTTTTTTTTTTGGTCTTGCTGGGTTTGAACCCAGGGGCATTCTACCTCCAAGCTACTCCCTCAGCCCAATTTTTTATTCTCTTATTTTGAAACAGGGTCTCACTAAGTTGCGGAGAATCTCACTAAGTACCTGAAGGTGGCTGCAGACCTGGATCCTCCTGTCTCAGCCTCCCAAGTATTGAGATTATGAGCATGTGCCACCATATGTGGCTTTATTCTTTTTTTTTTTTTAATATGAAATAAGGGCTCATAGAGTTGTGGAGGGCCTCACTTAAGTAGCTGGGGCTGGCCACGAACTTGTGATCCTCCTGTCTCAGCATTCCAAGTACTGGGATTACAAGTGTGTGCCATCACACCCTGCTCTCCCTTCTACCTCTGGGTTACACTCCCAGACCTATTTTACATTTTATTTGGAAACGGTCTCACTAAGTTGCTAAGAGCCTCACTAAGTAGCTGAAGCTGGCTTTGAACCTGTGTGATCCTCCTGTCTCAGTCTCCTTCCTAAGAGCTGGGATTTCAAGCGTGCACCACCACGCCCGGCTCACAAACTCATTTTGAAAGTGAAATTTTAGTCATAGAACGCCATTTTATATCAAAGTGTGGCTACCATAACGGTTCTGAGGAATTGGAGCTTATCAAGTGCAAACATGATTTTCTTTGTATATCTCTATATATATTTCTTCTAAATTTTTTTTTTTGAAGACACTTATTGTTAGTTAATTTTATGACACATACTCTTTCTGTGATTGTGTCTTTTTTTTTTTTTTTTTTGGTGGTACTCGGGGTGGAACCCAGGGCCTTTTCTTCCTCCGGGATATACTCCCAGACCTATTACATACTTTATTTGGAAACAGGTTCTCAGAGCCTCACTAAGTAGCTGAGGCTGGCTTCAAACCTGTGTGATATTCATGTCTCAGCCTCCCAAGCACTGGGATTACAAGCAGGCACCACCAAGCCTGACTGTGATTGTGTATCTTACTTGGCAACATTCCTTCAAAGACAATCTGAGCAGGATTCTCCCGTTTACTTAAACATTTCTAAGTTCAGGATACTTCATAGCATGAATAGCAATACTTTTTCCAAGTAACATTACTTTGGAAGAAAGTAATTTTGTTAATAATATAACCCATAGCGAGGTATTTTCAGAAAAATATAAAACAACATCTTAACATGGTCTATCTTATTTTATTTTTTTTCAGTATTGGGGATTAAATCCAGGGCCATTTTACCTCCAAGTTACACTGCTAGCCTTTTTCATTTTTTGTTTTGAAACAGGGTTGCTGTGGCTAGTCTCAAACCTGTGATCCTCTTGTCTCAGCCTCCCAAATACTGGGATTACAAAAAAAGAAAAAAACCACTGAAGCCAGGTGTGGTGGCGCATACTTGTAATCCCAGTACTTGGGAGGCTGAAACTGGAGTATCTCAGGTCCAAGACAGTCCCAGCAAGTAATGATACTATCAACAACCTAGTGAGACCCTGTTTCCAAATAAAAATAAAACAGCCCAGGTGTGGTGGTGCATGTTCTTGTAATCCCAGCATTTGGGAGGCTGAGATAGGAGGATCGCAGTTCACAGACAGCTTTAGCTACTTAGGCCCTTTGCAACTCAATGAGACCCTGTTTCAAAATAAATAAATAAATAAGCCGGGCGTGGTGGCGCATGCTTGTAATCCCTGCGCTTGGGAGGCTGAGACAGGAAGATCGCACAGGTTCGAAGCCAGCCTCAGCTAATTAGTGAGGCTCTCAGCAACTTACAGCTTCCAAATAAAATATAAAATAGGTCTGGGAGTATAGCCCGGAGGTAGAAAGCCTCTGGGTTCCACTCCCAGTACCACACACATACAGTAAATTATGAATGAATGAATGAATGAATGAATGAATGAATGAATGAATGTAGAAAGAATAAAACAAAGCCAGGTGTGGTGGTGATGCTTGTAAACCCAGTGTTTGGGAGGCTGAGACAGGAGGATCACTGTTCGGGGACAGCCTCAGCTATGTGACCTTGTTTCAAAATAAAGAATAAAAAAATAGGGCTTGTGGTAAAGCTTGGAGGTAGAATGCCCCTGGGTTCCATCCCCAGTACCGCAAATACATACATACATACATACATACATACATACATACAAACATACAAACATACAGGAATGGAGGTGTAGCTCTAAGGTAGAATGCCTCTGGGTTCTATCTCCAGTGCCACAAAAAAAACAAAAAACAAAAAAAACCCGTAGCCGGGCATGGTGGTGCACACTTGTAATCTCAGCATTTGGGAGACTGAGACAGGAGAATTGTGGTTCAAGGACAGCCTCAACTACTTAGTGACCCTTAGCAACTCAGTAAGAACCTGGTCTGGTGGCACATGCTTGTAATCCTTGCATTTGGGAGGAGGAGACAGGAGGATCACACAGGTTCGAAGTCAGCAGCACTGGCTTAAGAGACCCTGTTTCCAAAGGTAGAAGGCCTTCCAGGAACCCCAGTACCACCAAAATAAATAAATAAATAATAATAATAATAATAAAGAATAAGAAATAGGGCTGGGGTGTAGCTCGAAAGTAGAAAGTCCCTTAGTTCCATCCTAAGTACTGCAAGAAAAAGGAAAGGGTTTGATCCACAGTTCAGTTCTGCAAAAAAAAAAAAAAAAAAGGACGAGAAATGTTCCTATATTGGAAATTTCACCATACTGCTAAGCTACATCCCCAACCCTTTTCATTTTATCTTGAGACAGGGTCTCATTAAATGCCCCAAGGTGGTCTCAAACTTGCAGTCCTCCTGCCTCAACCTCCCCAGTAACTGAGATTATAGGCGTGTACCACTGTGCTCAGCAGTAAGTTTTGTGTGTGCGTGCGTGCGTGTGTGTGTGTTTTGTGGTACTAGAGATTGAACCTAGATCATTCTATCTCTGAGATACACCCCCAGCCCTATTTTATTCTTTATTTTGAAACAGGGTCTCACTAAGTTGCTAATGCTGGTTTTGAATCTGCAATCCTCTGTCTCAGCCTTCCAAGTATTAGGATTACAAGTGTGTGGCACCACACTTGGCTAAAGCCTTTATTTTTTATTATTTTTTCGGTACTGGGTATGGAACCCAGGAGCATTCTACTTCTGAGCTACATCCTCAGCCCTATTTTTTATTTTATATTTTGAAACAGGGTTTCACTGAGTTGTAAGGGCCTCACTAAGTACCTGAGGCTGTCCATGAACCTCTTGTCTCAGCCTCCTAAATGCCGGGATTACAAGCGTGCACCTCCATGCCCGGCTTTATACACACACACACACACACACACACACACACACACACACACACACACACTCAGATACACATACATACATATATGTAAATAATTAGTTTTTCAGCACCGGGAAAGGAACCCAGTGGCATTCTACCTTTCAGCTACATCCCCAGTCCTACTAAGTTATTGAGGTTTGGCCACAAACCTTCAATCCTCCTATCTCAGCCTCCTAAGTACTTGTATTACAGGTTTCATCACTACATCTGGCTTTAATATTTTATTTAAATTGAAGATGTCAATGTAAACTCTTTATTTATTTATTTATTTATTTACTTATTTATTTATTGTGGTACAGAGGATTGAACCCAGGGGTATTCTACCTCCAATCTACATCCCTCAGCCCTAATTTTTATTCTTCTTTTAATAAAACAGAATCTCACTAAATTGTGGAGGGCCTCACTTAGTAACCAAGGTTGGCCACAAACCTGTGATTCTCTTGTCTCAGTTTCCCAGGTACTAGGATTGTAAGCATGCTTTAACAACAGTGTGTCCTAGTTATAGACTGGATCTAGAAACAATGAGTCCTCACTCAGAATAGATACAGCTAGCACTTAGAGGTTGGTTTCTAACTGCACTGATCTCCAACAGAAGGAACCAAGGCTTCTTTGAAAATAGCCAATTACACATTTTGCATAGGACAAGAAATAAAAAAAAATTGTAAGAACTAGGAAGAAAGTTGGGCCTGGTGGTGCATGCCTGTAATCCCATTACTTGGAAGACTGAGACAGGAGGATTACCAGTTTTAGACAAGGTGCAGCTAAGAATTTATCAAGAACCTCAGCAATTTAGTGAGACCTTGTTTCAAAATAAAAAATAAGAGCTGGGTGTGGTGGCGCACACTTGTAATCCCAGTACTTAGGAAGCTGAGACAGGAGGATCACAAATTCCAAGCCAGCCTTAGCAACTTAGGCCCTCTGCTACTTAGTGAGACCCTGTTTCAAGATAAAGTAGGGCTGGAAGCTGGGTGTTGTGACCCATGATTGTAATTCCAGTACTTGGGAGGCTGAGACAGGAGGATTGCAGGTTCTTGGCCAGCCGCAGCTACTTAATGAGGCCCTCTGCAACTTAGTAAGACCCAGTTTCAAAATAAAGTATAAAAAGTAGGGCTGGGGTATAGCTTAGAAGTAGCATGCCCCTGGATTCAATTTCCAGTACCGCACCTAAAAGTAGAGCTGGGGTGTAGCTCTGAGGTATAGTTCACAAAGTGGAATACCCCTGGGTTCAATCCCCAGTTTAGAGAGAGAGGAGGAGAGAAGGAAAGATTTGAAAGAAGAAAACTTTTATTTTTGTATTGGAGATTGAACCTACAACATTCTTCCTTCAAGCTATACTCTAGCCTTTTTTTTTTTTTTTTTTTGGTGGTACTGGGGGTGGAACCCAGGGGCTTTTCTACCACTGAGCTATACTCCCACACCTATTTTATACTTTATTTAGAAACAGGGTCTCACTAAGTTGCTGAGTGCCTCACTAAGTAGCTGAGGCTGGCTTTGAACCTGTGCGATCCTCCTGTCTCAGCCTCCCAAGCACTGAAATTACAAGCATGTGCCACCACACCCGGTTAGCCCTTTTTTGTGTGTGTGGTGGTGGGGATTGAACCCAGGGACATTCTACCTCTGAGCTACACCCCCATCCCATTTTTTATTCCTTATTTTGAAACAGGGTCTCACTAAGTTGCAGAGGGCTGGCTGGGAACCCTGATCCTCCTGTCTCAGCCTCCTAAGTACTAGAATTACAAGCATGTACTACCATACCTGGCTCCTCTAGCCCTATTTATTTATTTATTTATTTGCCCTACTACGGATGGAACCCAGGGGCATTCTACCTCTGATCTACGCTCACAGCCCTATTTTTTTATTCTTCTTTTTTTTTTTTAATTTTTTTGGTGGTACTGGGGTTCCTGGAAATCCTTCTACCTCCGGGCTACACTCCCAGACATATTTTATACTTTTTTATATTTGGAAACAGGGTCTCTTAAGGCAGCGCGGCTGGCTTCAAACCTGCGCGATACTCCTGTCTCTGCCTCCCAAGCGCAGGGATTACAAGTGTGCACCACCACGCCCGGCTTATTCTTTATTTTGAAAGAGGGTCTCACTGAATACTACGATCCTTCTGTCTCAGCTTCTCAAATGCTGGGATTAAAAGCGTGTGCCACCATTCTGGATTCTTTTTATTTTTGTCTTTTTTACTATTTGAAAATTTTTTGTGGTGTTAGGGATTGAATCCAGGATGTTCTACTTCTGAGTTACACTCCTAGGCCTGTTATTTTTAATTTCATTTTATTTATTTATTTTTTTATTTTTTGTGGTGCTAGAAATTGAACCCAGGGGCATTTTATCTCTGTGCTACACCCTAGCCCAATTTTATTTTTATTTTGAAACAGGGTCTTGCTAGGTTGATGAGAATCTCACTATTTGCTGAGGCTCTTCTTGAACCTGTGAGTTGAACCTGTTCTTGAACATGCGCCACCATGTTTTTCCTCCTGTTTTAGCTTCCCAGTCATGCCACACCACACCCAGTTAATTTTTGGTTGTTTTATTTTGTGGTACTGGGAATGGAACCCAAGGGCATTCTACTTCCAAGCGACACCCCCGGCCCTATTTTTTATTCTCTATTTTGAAACAGGGTCTCACTGAGTTGCAAAGGGCCTAAGTAGCTGAGGCTGTCTGTGAACTGCAATCCTCTTGTCTCAGTCTCCCAAATGCTGTGATTGCAAGCATGTGTGACCATGCCTGGCTTCCCCAGCCTTATTTTTTAGTTTGGTTTTTTTTTTTTTTTTGTGGAACTGGGGGTGGAACCCACAGGCTTTCTACGTCCGGGCTACACTCTCAGACCTTTTTAATATTTTATTTGGAAACAGGGTGTCACTAAGTTGCTGGGAGCCTCACTAAGTAGCTGAGGCTGGCTTCGAACCTGTGCAATCCTCCTGTGTCAGCCTCCCAAGCGTGGGGATTACAAGCATGTGCCACCATGCCTGGCTATTTTTTAGTTTTTATTTTGAAACAAGGTCTCATTGAGTTTTAAAGGGCCTGGCTAAGTAGCTGAGGCTGTCTGCAAACCGTGTTCCTCCAGTCTCAGCCTCCAGAATGCTGGGATTACAAACGTGCGCCACCATGTCCGGTGGATAACAGTATTATGGGATGTACATACAATGGCATTCTACTCAGCCATAAAGAATAACAAAATTATGTCATTTGCAGGAAAATGGATGGAACTGGAAAATATTATACCAAGTGAGATTAGTCAGTTACATAAAATGAAAGGTCATTAGAGGTTTTCCCTCATATGTGGAAACTAAGGAGATATTGAGACATAGGAGGGACTTCAGACAAAAGAGGAGAAACCCTAGTGGAGTTATGGAGAGGACCGAAGGGAGGAAGGCGGGAGGGGGGAGGAAGTTTAATCAGAGAAACACTTCAGTGGACATGATGTATACACACAAATTTATCAGTGCCATTTACAATGTTGTGCCATTTACAATGTGTCTGAGGGAGTGGGATAAAAAGATAAAAATATGATGAATTTAGTACATCTCCTTTTTTTTTTGTTTGTTTTGGTGGTACTGGGGTTCTTAAAAGCCCTTCTACCTCCGGGCTACATTCCCAGACCTATTTTATATATTTTTAAAAATTTGGAAACAGGGTCTTTTAAGCCAGCGCGGCTGGCTTCGAACCTACGCGATCCTCCTGTCTCCGCCTCCCAAGCGCGGGGATTACAAGCGTGCGCCACCACGCCTGGCTGTACATCTTTTTCATTTTTATTTTTCGTGGTACTGAGGATTCAACCCAGGGGCATTCTACCTCAGATATACCCAGCCCCCCCTTTTTTGTGTGTGGTACTGGGGGTGGAATCCAGGGGCATTGTACCGCCTAGCTACACCCAAACCCTATTTTTAGTCTATTTATTTATTTATTTATTTATTTAGTGGTTCCGGGTGGTGGAACCTAGGGGTTTTCTATCTCCGGGCTATACTTCCAGACCTATTTTATTTTACTTTACTTGTAAACAGAGTCTCACTAAGTTACTGAGAGCCTCACTAAGTAGCTGAGGCTGGCTTCGAACCTGTGCGATCCTCCTGTTTCAGCCTCCCAAGCACTGGAATTATAAGTGTGTGCCACCACGCCTGGCTAGTCTTTATTTATTATTATTTATTTATTTATTTATTTATTTATTTATTTATTTATTTATTTATTTATTGGTGGTACTGGGGTTCCTGAAAGCCCTTCTACCTCCGGGCTACACTCCCAGACCTATTTTATATTTTTGAAACAGGGTCTCTTACGCCAGCGCGGCTGGCTTCGAACCTGCGCGATCCTCCTGTCTCCGCCTCCCAAGCGCGGGGATTACAAGCCCGGCCTTAGTCTTTATTTTTAAAACAGGTTTCATTGAGTCGCAAAGGGCCTTGCTAAGTAGGTGAGGCTGTCTGTGAACCACAATCCTCCAGTCTCAGCCTCTTGAATGCTGGGATTAGAAGCATGTGCTACCACACCCAGCAGCTCCCAGACCTTTTTTTAAATTTTATTTTATTTTTGTTTGGAAACAGGGTCTTGCTAGGTTGCTGAGAGTCCCACTAAGTTGCTGAGGCTGGTCTTGAACCTGCAGTCCTTCTGTCTCAGCCTCCCAAGTACTAGAATTACAGTCATTCGCTACCACATCTGGCTCACAACTTCTGTTTCTAGAAATATTCTGGGCTAACTGTGCGTGGTGGTACTTGAGAGGCTGAGACAGGAGGATTGATCGCAGGTTTGCGGCCAGCCTCAGCTACTTAGTGAACCCTCTGCAACTTAGTGAGACCCGACTTCAAAATAAAAAGTGAAATATAGGGCTGGGAAGAAAAGAAAAGAAATGTATTGGTTAGGGATGTAGTTCAGTGGTAGGGTGGTAGTCTAGCATGTGTCAGGCCCTCAGTTCATTCCCCAGTGCCAAGAGAAAGAAAGGAAGAAAGAAAGAAATGTTTTTCTTTTCTAAGTTTTAAAATGAATATTTTATAGCTGGGTGTGGTTGTGCATTCTTGTAATCCCAGTATTCGGGAGGCTGAGACTGGAAGATCATGCAGGTTCGAAATCAGCCTCAGCTACTTAATGAGGCTCTCCGCAACTTAGTGAGACCCTGTTTCAAAATAAAGAATAAAAAATAGGGTTGGGGGTGTAGTTTGAAGGTAGAATGCCCCTGGGTTCCATCCCAGACCCGCAAAAAAAAAAAAAAAAAAAATTATGTGATGTTATCATTTATCTATTAGTTCCAGTAAGATTATCATATGTACTCCGACACTAGTGATAATATTATTAAAAACGAAATGTCACCTTATTATTCTCTGTAGTATGAGTCAGCTATGTAATGACCTACTGATGTTAGAATTACATGACCTTGTCATCTCTTCTAGATAAATGCAGTGCGTGCAATAGTTCCCAATAAGAGCAACAATGAAATCATCTTGGTTTTGCAGCACTTTGATAATTGTGTGGACAAAACAGTACAAGCATTTATGGAAGGTAATCCTAGTTTTTTTTTATAAGATTGTTTAATAGAAGTTGCTTTAGATTTTTTGAATACTCAGCAATCTAGTGTTTCATAGCTGATATACCAGACCCCATATGAAAATGTGGCATACCTTTATGTCTTGTTAATGTAAGATGCCTCTTTCAGTCTTAGAAGCAATTCCTTCATGAGCTATAGGATACCTGGAATTAGAGAAAAACTGGAAATACTTCAGTATTTTACACAAAATGTCCTCTACTTTAAGAAGTCATATGGCCAGTGGTAATAACAGACTTGGATCACATAAGAATTTAAGAGTTTCAGTGGTGGGTATGTGACTCAGAGGTAGAGTGCCTGCCTAGCATGCATGAGGCCCTGAATTTGGTCCCTTGTACCACAGGGGGAAATGAAAAAGAATTTAAGAGACTCTAACAGGAATTTGCCATATGGCCCAGCAACATATGGCAGATTCACAGATTCAGCATTCTCTTCCAGCTCTGATATCATTTAATTTGGCTTTGCCAAGTAACTCAAATTTGTGGGTGACTTTCCTTATCTAACATATAGAAGAATAACAATCTTAGTCAACTTAACTTAGTCAGACCTTGAGATTTATAAAGTTGAGGAGTATTATACAAACTTCTTTCCATTTGAGAAATTTTTTTTTTTTGGTATTGGGGATGGAACCCAGGGGCATTCTAACTCTGAACTACTCTCCCAGCCCTATTTTTTATTCTTTATTTTGAAACAGGGTCTCACTAAGTTGGGGAGGGCCTCACTAAGAGGCTGAGGCTGGCTGCAAACCTGCAATCCTCCTGTCTCAGGCTCCCAAGTACTGGGATTACAAGTGTGCGCCACTACACCCAGCAAGAAAAACTTTTTATTAGAACCTATTTTTTCATTGAATACTGTTAGTCAGGCGTGGTGGTTCCCAGTTCCTGGGAGGCTAAAGACTGGATTGCAAGTTCATAACAGGCCAGTGAGCAGTAACTTAGCAAAATCCTATTTAAAAAAAAAAAAAAGTAGCTCAGCCTGGTGTTACACTGTAATCCCAGTACATGGGAGGCTGAGAGAGGAGGATCACAGGTTCTCAGCCAGCCTTAGCAACTTAGAAAAGCTCTCAGCAACTTAGTGAGACCCTGATTCCACATAAAAATAAAACAGGGCTGGGAATATAGCTTGGAGGTAAACTGCCCGTGGGTTCAATCCCTAGCACCACAAAAAATAAAATTAAAGTGTGTGGGGTATAGCTCACAGGTAGAACACCTTTGAGTTCAGTTCCCAGAACCACCAAAGAATAAAAGTAAGTAACAGTGATGTCAAGGTTTTCATTTTCTGTATTCTCCAGTATAAGCTAAACAGGTCTGAATGTTGTAGGTTTTCTTTGCTTTCATCTGATTTCTCCCTAATGTTAGCATTTGGCTCTGGTGCAGTATGTAGCTCCAAACACAAAGTAGCCAAGGTGGCATATACCCTGCAGGGGAGGGGCGGGCACAGGAGTTGAAACCAGTTGTTTTTGTATGCAGACTAAGATGTATAGATAAAGTTTGAGTCTTCACTGGGCACAGTGGTATACACCTGTAATCCCAGGTACTTGAGAGGCTGAGGCAGGAAGATCACAAATTCAAGGACAACCTGAGTAATTTAGTGAATTTATTTATCTAGTGTCTCAAAATAGCAAGTAAAAAAGGGCTGGGGGTGGAGAACTAAAAGCACTAATCTAGGGTATATGAAAAAAAAAAAAAAAGAAAATCTCAAAATAGGCTAGCGGGGCGTGGTGGCGCACGCTTATAATCCCCGTGCTTGGGAGGTGGAGACAGGAGGATCGCGCTGGTTCGGAGCCAGCCTTGCTGGCTTAAGAGACGCTGTTTCCACATAAAAAAAATATAAAATAGGTCTGGGAGTGTAGCCCGGGGGTAGAAGGGCTTCCAGGAACCCCAGTACCACCAAAAAAAAAAAAAAAAAAAAAAACTGCCAGGCTATCTTATCTTAGTCTCTTCTTCTAAGAAGAACTTGTTGGGGAAATTACACGGAGAAGATTAAGTAGGCAGATATTCCAAAAAGGAACCATGACATGATTATCTCTTTATATTACTTCAGAGACTTCATTCTTAACTTTTCTTATTAGAAACTTTGTAAATTTTCCAGCAATTAAAAATTCAAGAACATTAATTTCTTCTTGACTGTGTATATGGTAGAAGAAAAAAATCTGTTGGCCGGGCGTGGTGGCGCACGCTTGTAATCCCCGCGCTTGGGAGGCAGAGACAGGAGGATCGCGCAGGTTCGAAGCCAGCCGCGCGCGCTGGCTTAGGAGACCCTGTTTCCAAATAAAAATGTAAAAATAGGTCTGGGAGTGTAGCCCAGAGGTAGAAGGGCTTCCAGGAACCCCAGTACCACCAAAAAAAAAAAAATCTGTTTCTCTTACAGGTAGTGCCAATGAAGTACTCAAAGAATGGACAGTAACAGGCAAGAAAAAGGTAATGATGAATTAAATTTGTGAACATATTGCTGTTTAATATTGTTTTTAAAAATTTAGGCTCTGCGCTGGGTGTGCTGGCACATGCTTGTTGTACTTCTAGTACTTGGAAGTCTGAGACTGGAAGATTGAAGGTTCATGGCCAGCCTTAGTAACTTAGTAAGGCCCTCTTTGACTTAGACCCTATTTCAAAATTAAATATGACTGGGGGTATAGCTTAGAGGTAGAATATCCCTGGTTTAATCCCTAATACCGCACCAAAAAAAAAAAAAAAAAAAATAGGAGCCGGATGTGGTGGCTCATTCTTGTAATCCCAGCATTTGGGAGGCTAAGAAAGGAGGATCGTAGTTTACGGATAGCCTCAGCTACTTAGTGAGGCCCTTTACAACTCAGTGAGACCCTGTTTCAAAATAAAGAATAAAAAACAGGGCTGAGGGTATAACTCGGAGGTAGAATGCCCCTGGGTTTCATCTCCAGAACTGAAAAACAAGAAATTAGGCTCTGTAAAAATATTTGAAAGAAAAGGCTTACATAAACAACCTAATTTAAAATGTTTACCAGGTGTGGTGGCACATGCTTGTAATCCCAGCACTTGGGAGGCTGAGAAAGGAGGATCGCACAGGTTTGAAACCAGCCTCAGCTACTTAGTGAGGCTCTCAGCAACTTAGCGGGACCCTTTCCAAATAAAGTATAAAATAGGTCTGGGAGTATAGCCCGGAGGTAGAAGAGCCCCTGGGTTCCACCCCCAATACCCATTGTCACACACAAATGTCTGAACTACATCCCAGCCCTGTTTTATTTTTTATTTTTGAAACAAAGTCTCACTAAGTACAGAGGGCCTTGCTGAATTGCCCAGGCTGGACATGAATCTGCAAGCCCCCTGTCTCAGCCTCCCAAGTGCTAGGATTACAGGTGTGTACCAACATGCCTGGCTCTATAGATTCCTTTGCAGTTCTTTCTGGTTGTAACCTTGCATATTTGTTTAACTTCTTCCCACTGCCTTCACCAAACATAGGTAGCTGTGAGTACTCTGGAAAACACAAGTGTCTTAAGTTGTTGACTCAGGATTGTAATTTTTAGTGACATACAATAAGCACATGACTGGAAAAGTGTCTGTGTTGAATACATGCAAATTTCTTAAAATCTAGAGAAAGAAAAATAGCTTCAGTTTGGCAGTCCCATATACCCAAATCCAGTCCAGTAGTAACTATTGGAACTAGTCCAATAGCACGTGACTGAGTAGCTACTGGTTATATAGTTATTATGTAAATGGACAATAATATGAAAAAATAGGGGAAAAGTATTTAAGAGCAAGATGAGAGTTATGCAGAGTAGAAAATTGTTTCTTGAGTTCAGTAGTCTTCCTCCTTGAGAGGACCACTGAAAGGACCCCAAGGGAAATTAATTCACAGTTATATCCATGTAACCTTAGAAGTAGAATTAAATGTTGCCAATAGATGTATGAATTGACAAAACAAAAGGTAAAGGATTTTTTTGTTTGTTTGTTTGTTTGTTTTTGTTTTTGTTTTGTGGTACTGGGGATTGAATCCAGGGGCATTCTACTTCTGAGTTACACCCCTAGCCAGATTTTTTCTTTATTTTGAAACAGGGTTTCATTAAGTTGTGGAGAGCGCCACTAATTAGCTGAGGCTGATCAAGAACTCCTGTCTCAGCCTTCTAAGCACTGGGATTACAAACGTGCACCACCACGCCCGGCTCTAGATTTGTTTCTAACTGTACTATTTGTATAGGTAATATATCAGGTAGCTAAAAATTCAAAGATATAAAAGTTAATATACCAAGCTGAGACAGGAGGATCTCAGGTCCACAGCTAGCCTCAGCTACCTAGTGAGATCCTCTACAACTTAGTGAGACCCTGTTTCAAAATAAAGAATAAAAGCCGGGCGTGGTGGCGCACGCTTGTAATCCCCGCGCTTGGGAGGCAGAGACAGGAGGATCGCGCAGGTTCGAAGCCAGCCGCGTGCGCTGGCTTAGAAGACCCTGTTTCCAAATAAAAATGTAAAAATAGGTCTGGGAGTGTAGCCCAGAGGTAGAAGGGCTTCCAGGAACCCCAGTACCACCAAAAAAAAAAAAAGAAAGAAAGAAAAAGAAAACAACAACAACAACAACAAAAAAAAAGAATAAAAAAATAGGACTAGGGGTATAGCGTGGAAGTAGACTGCCCCTGGGTTCAATCCCCAGTTAATGAAAAAAGTTAATACGCTGAAGCATTTTTATCATATTTCCATTCTGTACCCACTCTAGTGGCAGTGTTAATTTTTTAGGTATCTTCCAGGATATTTTATGAATATAAGCAATATGAATATATATTTTCTTCTTTGCCTTTTGCTTATGTAATATATTTTGGAGCTTATTTCATGTCTCACTATGTAAACTTTTTTTTGGGTACTGGGGATGGAACCCAGGGTATTCTACCTCCAAGCTACACCCCAGCCCTATTTTTTATTTTTATATATAATTTTTTTTGTGTGTGTGTGGTATGGGGGATAGAACCCAGGAGCATTCTACCTCGGAGCTATACCCCTAGCCCTATTTTTTATTCTTTATTTTGAAACAGGGTCTCACTGAATTGTAAAGGGCCTCAGTAAAGTAGCTGAGGCTGTTCATGAACTGTGATCCTCCTGTCTTAGCCTTCCAAATGCTAGGATTGCAAGCGTGCGTCACCACACCCGGCTATTCTTTATTTTTTTATTTTTTTGTCTTTTTGGAACTGGGGATTGAACCCAGATCGCTGCACCTGCAAGGCAGGTGCTTTGCTACTGAGCTACATCCCAGACTTTATTCTTTATTTTATTTTTTTATTATTTATTTATTTTTGTGGTACTGGGGTTCCTGGAAGCCCTTCTATCTCCGGGCTACACTCCCAGACCTATTTTATATTTTTTATTTGGAAACAGGTCTCTTAAGCCAGCGAGGCTGGCTCCAAACCAGCGCAATCCTCCTGTCTCCGCCTCCCAAGCTCGGGAATGACAAGCGTGCACCACCACGCCCGGCCCTATTCTTTATTTTAAAACAGGGTCTCAGCCAGGCATGGTGGCACATGCTTGTAATCCCAGCATTCAGGAGGCTGAGACCGGAGGATCACAGTTTGTGGATAGCCTTAGCTACTTAGTGAGGCCCTCTTTAGTGAGACCCTTTTTCAAAATTAAAGAATAAAAAATAGGGCAGAGAGTGTAGCTCATAGGTCAAATGCCCCTGAGTTCCATCCCCAAACCCAATAAACAAACAAACAAACAAACAAACAAACAGGGTCTCACTGAGTTGCAAAGGGCCTCACTAAGTAGCTGAGGCTGTCCATGAACCACGATCCTACTGTCTCAGCCTCCCAAATGCTGACATTACAAACATGCACTCCACACCCAGCTTGCATGCAGTAATTTAACAAGACCCTGTTTCAAAAAAGAATGGCTGGGCTTGGTGGGGCATGACTGTAATTCTAGCATTTGGGAGGCTGAGACCAGAGTATCACGGTTCACAGATAGCCTCAGCTAATTAGTGAAGTCCTTTGCAACTCAGTGAGACCCTGTTTCCAAATAAAGAATAAAAAAATATAGATGGGGAGTGCCCCTGGGTTCCATCTCTGGTACTGCAAAAAAAAAAATAAAAATAAAAAATAATAATAAATAAAATAAAAGAAAGAGCTGGGTTGGATGTGGTGGGGCACATGCTTGTAATCCCAGTACTTGGGAGACTGAGACAGGAGTATTGCAGGTTTGAGGACAGACTCAGAAAGTAGTGAGACTTTCATCAATTTAGTAAGACACTATTTCAAAACAAAGTCTGGCTGGGGGTGTAGCTCAGAGGTAGAATGCCCCCAGGCTCAGAAAAAATGCTGGGGTATTGCTAGGCATGATGGTACACAACAGTTCAAGTACTTGGAATTCCAGTCCTGAGACAGGAGGATCACAGGTTCACAGTCAACTTCAGACACTTAGTGAGGCCTTCCACAACTCTTTTTTTTTTTTTTGGTGGTACTGGGGTTCCTGGACACACTTCTACCTCCAGGCTACACTTCCAGACCTATTTTATTCTTTTTATTTGGAAATAGGGTCTCTTAAGGAACCTACGTGATCCTCCTGTCTCTGCCTCCCAAGCCCGGGGATTACAAGCATGTGCCACCATGCCCGGCAATCCTCCACAACTTAATGAGACTCTGTTTCAAAATAAAAAATAAAATAGGGCTGGGATGGTATAGCTCAGAGGTAGAATGCCCCTGGGTTAAACCACCAGTAACACACACACACACACACACACACACACACACACACACACACACACACACGAGCTTGAGTGCATCTCAGAGATAGAGATGTGTTCAGTTTATGAAAGAACATGTGAGAAATTGGTAACATTGGTGGACTTTAGGTATTTGGAGTTATCTTTTGGGATTGTATTGGGGAGGGGGTATATGTTTTCTTTTCTGCTTTCCATATCTTTAATAACCTTAGAACAAAAAGAAGAAAAACAAATCAAAGCCTGCAGCAGAAGCAAATACCCCAGATTCCAGTAAATTGGTTTCCATTCAAGAGGAACAGTCTGCGCCTTCCTCAGGAAAAGGTGGCATTAATGGCTACCATATCAATGGTGCCATCAATGATGCAGAGTCTGTGGACTCACTCAGTGAAGGTTTGGAGACACTTTCAGTAGATGCCCGGGAAGGTCCTGAGTTTGGTTCACCAGATACACCGAATAGAACCGGTGAGTTTATTAACTGGTTTTGAAAAGTTACAAGGACTTCTTGGTTGAGAAAGAAATCAATAAATTAAATCTAACTGGTCTCTTCAGATTTTATTACGTTTTGTTTAGAAGTGTCATGTTTTATAATTATCAAAGGTCTAGAAAAATATAATTCTTATTCCTTTGTGTCATATTTTAACTCTAATCTTGTGAACTTGTGAAAATTTTCCAATAACAGAAGAGTCCCCTAGTATTTAGAGACAACAGAAGGTAACTGATTTTTTTTTTTTTTTTTTTTTATGATGGCACTAGGGATTGAATCCAGGGGCATTCTACCTCTGAACATATACCTTAACCCTGTTTTGTTTTTATTTGAAATAGGATCTCTCTGGGTTGATAACAGTCTCACTACTTGCTGAGGCTGCCCTCAAATCTACAATTCTCTGGTCTCAGCTTCCCAAATATTGGGATTACAGGAATGTGCCACCATGCCTGGACCTCCACAACTTAGTGAAAGCCTGTTTTAAAATAGAAGAATAGCCGGAAGCCAGGCGTGGTGGCACACACTTGTAATCCCAGCGTTCGGGAAGCTGAGACCAGAGGATTGCGGTTTGCAGACAGCCTCAGCTACTTAGTGAGGCCCTCTGCAACTCAGTGAGATCCGGTTTCAAAATAAAGAGGGCAGGGGGTGTAGCTCGGAGGTTGAATGCCCCTGGATTCCATCCCCAGACCCTCAAAAAAAAAAAAAAAAAAAAAAGAATAACCGGGCATGGTGGCACATGCTTGACATGCTTGTAATCCTAGCACTTGGGAGGCCGAGACAGTAGGATTGTGCAGGTTTGAAGCCAGCCTCAGCTACTTAGTGAGGCCCTCAGCAGCTTAGTGAGACCTTGTTTCCAAATGAAATATAAAATAGTTCTGGGGGTATAGCCCGGAGGTAGAAAGCCCCTGGGTTCTATCCCAGTACCACAAAAGAAAAGAAAAGAAAAGAAAGAATAGCCGGGCGTGGTGAAACATGCTTGTAATGCTAGCATTTGGGAGGCAGAGACAGGAGGATCACGGTTCACA
Source organism: Muscardinus avellanarius (assembly GCF_963383645.1). Taxonomy (NCBI): domain Eukaryota; kingdom Metazoa; phylum Chordata; class Mammalia; order Rodentia; family Gliridae; genus Muscardinus; species Muscardinus avellanarius. The sequence goes on along the minus strand of NC_137797.1, from coordinate 71,640,156 downwards.
GACATCCTCAACTACTACTTACTGAGGACCTTTGCAACTCAGTGAGACCCTGTTTCAAAATAAAAAAAAAATAGGGATGGGGGTGTAGCTTGGAGGTAGAATGCCCTGGGATCTATCCCTAGTACAGCAAAAAAGAAGAAGAAAGCCAGGTGTGGTGGTGCGCGCTTGTAATCCCCGCGCTTGGGAGGCTGAGACAGGAGGATCGCGCAGGTTCAAAGCCAGCCGTGTGCGCTGGCTTAGGAGACTCTATTTCCAAATAAAAATGTAAAAATAGGTCTGGGAGTGTAGCCCGGAGGTAGAAGGGCTTCCAGGAACCCCAGTACCACCAAGAAAAAAGAAAAGAAGAAGAAGAAGAAAATAGGGCTCAGAACTAGAATGCCCCTAGGTTCCATCTAAGTACCAAAATAAGTTGTTGAGGCTAGAAGTGAACCTGCTATTCTTCTGTCTCAGGCTCCCAAGTTCTAGTTACAAGTATATGCCGCCTAGCTTATTTTTTATTATTTTTATGCTTTTCATCTTTGTTCTGAGCTACCTTTTCCTAACTTTCTTTTTTTTTTTTTTTTCTCCAGTATTGGGGGATGGAACCCAGGGGCATTTTACCTCCAAGTTACATCCCCAACCCTATTTTTTATTCTTTATTTTGAAACAGGGTCTTACTGAGTTGCAGATGGCCTCATAAAGTAGCTGAGGTTGTCTTTCAACCATGATCCTCCTGTCTCAGTGCACCACCATGCCTGGCTTTTTTTTTTTTTTTTTTTTTTGTACTAGAGATTGAACCCAGGGCCATTCTACCTCCAAACTACATCCCGAGGCCCCCACCCAACCTTTTTTTTGGCGGGTCTGGGGATGGAACCCAGGGGTATTCGACCTCTGAACTACACCCCCTACCCTATTTTTTATTCTTTATTTTGAAACAAAGTCTACATTTTGGAGGGCCTCACTAAGTATCTGAGGCTGACTGTGTATCTGTGATCCTCCTTTCTTAGCAACTCAATCTTTTCTCTGCTCCCTAAAGCTTTTTTTTTTTTTTTTTTTGGTACTGGGGCTTGAACTCAGGAGCATCCTACCTCTGAGCTACATACCCAGTAATAATAATAATAACAACAACAACATTTTTTGCAGTACTAGGATGGAACCTAGGGGCATTCTATCTCCTAGCTACATCCCCAGCCCTATTTTTTTTTTTTTTTTTTTTTTGCGGGTCTGGGGGTGGAACCCAGGGGCATTTGACCTCCGAACTACAGCCCCTGCCCTATTTTTTATTCTTTGTTTTGAAACTGGGTCTCATTGAGTTGCAGAGGGCCTCACTAAGTAGCTGAGGCTGTCTGCAAACCACGATCCTCTGGTCTCAGCCTCCCGAGTGCTGGGATTACAAGCGTGCACCACCACGCCTGGCTCCTATTTTTTATTCTTTACTTTAAAACAAGGTCTCACTGAGTTGTAAAGGCCTCACTAAGTAGCTGAGGCTGTCCCCAAACCATGATCCTACTGTCTCACTCTCCCAAATGCTGGAATTATAAGCATGTACCACCACGCCTGGCTTTTGTTATTTTTAAACAACCTCACTAAGTTGCTGACATTGGCCATGAACCTGTTATTCTCCTGTTTCAGCCTCCCAAGCACTGGGATTACAAGCTTGTGTCCCCACCGCCAGTTCCCTGATGCTTTTAAAATTCTTTTTTTTTTCCCTTGAGACAATGTAAAACTATTTCCTCAGAGTAACATAACAAAGACAGCAGAAATTGGTGATATTGCCTTTCTGCTTTCTTGTGCCAGAACTATAAGGAAGCTGTGAGAAACTACAGATAGTATGTTCCCATCTGAAAAGGTAGGTTTCAGTACCTTTTTCTTATGCAGGGTGCCCTTTAAGACTAAGCCATAAGCTACTGATAACCACACCCAGCTGATTCTGATTCTTGTTGTGTTTCATCACTTTATTTTGTTCATAGCCTTTGAAAACATTTTTACCTATTGTTTTTGTATACTTAAGACTGCTTCAATGATTTACCTCTTCATTGTACTCTAAAACACTGGCCTCTTGTTGGACAGGATCTGTGCTGGAGAATGGTGTCTCTGACTCTGAGCCAAAGTTTTTGACTGTGCACTCTGTTCAGAATGCTCAGCACTCAAGGAATGCTGCCAAATCTCTATCAAGATCCACTACAGGACCTCAGTTTTCAAATCTGGGGATGGAGGATGTTCCACTCTCTTCCACCAATAAAAAGCAAGGTAAATGCTCACCAATAAAAAAGACAAAAACAAACAAAACAGCTGGGTATAAGTGGTAGACACTTGTAATTCCCAGTACTTGGGAGGCTGAGAGAGGAGGATCACAAGTTCTTGGCCAGTATTAGCTACTTGAGATTCTGTTACAAAATGAAGAATAAAATATAGGGCTGGGGGTATAGCTCAGAGGTAGAATGCACCCTGGGTTCAATCCCTAATGCTAAATTAAAAAAGAGAGGGGGGGGGAGCGAGCGCGCGCAAACAAAAAATCTGTCTTTGGCTGAAAAGTGGCAAATTACCTCTCTGTTCCCATAGATGAGGTTTCAGCAGGACATCAGCTAGGCATAGTCTAGGCATATGCCTAGAGAGCCTGAGGCATGAGAATCCCAAGTTTGAGACCAGCCTGGGCAACTTAGTGAGACCTTGTCTCAAAGTAAAATTTTATTTATTTATTCATTCATTTACTTGTTTATTTTTTATTTTTGGTACTGGGGATTGAAACTAGAGGCATTGTACCTTCAATCTACACCCCCAACCTGATTTTATTTATTTGAAAACAGGGTCTCACTAGTTTTCTGAGGAGCCTCACTACGTTGCTAAGGCTAGCTTTGAATTCATGATCCTCCTTTCTCAGCCTGCCAAATACTGGGATTACAATTATGCGCCACCACACCCTGCTCTAGAATAAAATTTTAAAAAGAGAGCTGGAGTAGGGCATGGTGGCACACACTTGCAATCCCAGTACTTCGGAGGCTAGGATAGGAGAATCACAGGTTTGTGGGCAACCTTAGCTACTTAGGCCCCCACAACTTAGTGAAACCCTGTTTCAAAATAAAGAATAAAAAGGAGGTTGGATGTGTAGCTTGGGTTTAATCCCTAGTACCACAAAAAAGAGTAATTAATTAAATAAATAAATGGAGTTGGATGATGGTGTATGCTTGTAGCCCTAGTACTTGGGAGACTGAGGCAGGAAGATAACAAGTTTAAGAATAGCCTCAGCAATGTAGTGAGACTCTCAGCAGTCTAGGAAGACCCTGTTTCAAAACAAAAAACTAGCCGGGCGTGGTGGCGCACGCTTGTAATCCCCGCGCTTGGGAGGCTGAGACAGGAGGATCACGCAGGTTCGAAGCCAGCCTCAGCTGGTTCAAGAGACCCTGTTTCCAAATAAAAAATAAAATAGGTCTGGAAGTGTAGCCCGGAGGTAGAAGGCCCCTGGGTTCCATTCCCAGTACCACAAAAACAACAACAACAACAACAACAACAAAAAAAAAAAACTAAAAAGGGACTAAAGGGACTAAATTTGTAGTTCAGAGGTAGAATGCCCCTGAGTTCAATCCCATGTATATGTGTGTCCCACATACACAGCTAAGGGTGTCACTCAGTGGTAGAGTATTTCCCTAGTATGTATGAGGCCTGGGTTCAATCCCCAGTACTGCAAAAAAGAAGAAGAAGAAGAAGAAGAGAGAGAGAGAGAGAGAGAGAGAGAGAGAGAGAGAGAGAGAGTGTGTGTGTGTGTGTGTGTGTGTGTGTGTGTTGTCAGATAATACTTTTTATACTTTTCAGCCTGTAATTGCTCAACCTACCTCTGCATACACAGTTGGAGTCTAAGAATAGTTCAAATGCTTTATGTCTTATTAAAATGATAGGTACCAAGCCGGGCGTGGTGGCGTGCACTTGTAATCCCAACATTTGGGAGGCTGAGACAGGAGGATCACAGGTTTGCAGACAGCCTCAGCTACTTAGTGAAGCCCTTTGCAACTCAGTGAGACCCTGTTTCAAAATAAATAAAAAAATAGGGCTGGGGGTATAGCTCAGAGGTAGAATGCCCCCGGGTTTCATCCCCAGTACTGGCCCCCCCAAAAAACATGACAGGTTGACAGGTGCCTTTTCCGTGAATTACTCCTAAATTCTATTGCCAGGATGACTTAGCTAACATAATCTGTTTCCTGTCTTTTCTTTATTGCAATATTTTTGTGCTATTTCCAATTTATCCCCTGCTCCACTGAACAAGTACAGGCTTTCATATCTGACATGACATTTCAAAGAAATATTTCCACATCTTCATGCTCTTACTGATGTCTGACAAGCTCTAACAAGATCATTTTCTCTAAGTAATTAGCATTTATTAGTGGCAACCTTTATTATTAAAAAAAAACTATAAGAATGCTTGGTGTGGTGGCACACACATATAATCCCAGTATGTGGGGGGCTAAGACAGGATCACAGGTTCGAAGCCAGCCTTGGCAACTTAGTGAGCAACTTAGATCCTTTTCTAAATAAGAAAAAAATTGAGCTTAGATGTAGCTCAAAGATGGAATGCCTCTGGGTTCAATCCCCAGTGCTACCCCCCCCCCCACACACACAAAGAGGGCTAAGGGTGTAGTTCAGAGGTAGAATGCCCTGGCCAGTTGTGATAGTGCATGTCTGTAATTCCAGTACTTGGGAAGCTGAGACAGGAGGATTACAGGTCAAGGATAGCCTCAGCAAGTAGATACTCATCAACCAAGTAAGACCCTGTTTCAAAATAAAAAGTAAAATAGGGCTGGGGGTACAGTTCAAAGGTAGAGGTAGACCACTCCTGGGTTCAATCCCCAGTGCCACACACACACAAAAAAAGGTAGAGTAGAATGTCCCTAGACTCAATCTCCAGTACCACAATAAATAAGTCTGACGTGGTGGCCCATGTTTATAATCCCAGTACTTGGGAGGCTGAGACAGGAAGATCCAGGCTCACCAACAGCCTCAACCACTTAGTGAGGCCCTCCGCAATTTAGTGAGACCCAATTTCAAAATAAAGAAGAAAAAAAATACAGGCTGGGGGTGTAGCTCAGAGGTAGAATGTCCCTGGGTTCCTTCCTCAGTACCACAAAAAAAATAAATAAACAATTAAGAAAAAACAATCCGAGTGTGGTGGCCCACGTTTGTAATCCCAGCATTTGGGAGGCTGAGACCGGAGGATCGTGGTTCGTGGACAGCCTCAGCTAGTTAGTGAGGCCCTCTGCAACTCAGACCCTGTTTCAAAATAAAGGGTAAAAAAATTGGGCAGGGGGTATAGCTCGGAGGTCAAATACCTCTGGATTTCATTCCCAGACCCGCAAAAAAAAAAAAAAAAAAAGAAAAAAGAAAAAACAGAAGATAAGCTGGGCTCATTGGCATCTATAATCCCTATACTTGGGAAGCTGAGACAAGATCACAAATCCCAGGACAGCCTCAGTAACTTATGAGATCCTATTTCAAAAAAACCAAAATGGGCTAGGAGTATAGCTAAGAGGTAGAATACCATGGGGTTCAATTCCCAGTAAAATAAATAAATTAATTACCTAATAACAGGGCTAGGCACACACTTGTAATCCTAGTGTTTGGGAGGCAGAGACTAGGATCGCAGTTAGGGACAACCTCAGCTACTTAGGGAAGACTAAAAAATAGGGCTGGGGGTGTAGCTTGGAGGTTAGAATGCCCATGGGTTCCACCCCCAGTACTGAAAAAAAATTAATAACAAAAAATTAATTAATAACAAATAATAGCCCTTCTGAGGTTCATTCATTGAAGAATGGTGCTTCACTCGGATCAGATGAAACCGGGGGTGGAGGGTGAGTTGTAACCTGAAGCTCCTTAGTGAATTGTTTATTTGGCATGCATGGTAAATTAATTAAAATTCAGTTAAACCAGCCAGGCATGGTGGTGGACGCTTGTAATCCCAGTACTTGGGAGCCTGAGACAGGAGCATCTGGATTTGAGGCCAGCCTTAGCTACTTAGGCCATTTGCAACTTAGCGAGACCCTGTTTCAAAATAAAGAATAAAAACATCGAGCTAGGAGTGTAGCTCAGAGGTGAAATACCAGGTGAGGTAGTACATGCCTGTAATCCTAGTACTTGGGAGGCTGAGGTAGAAGGATTGTAGATTCAGAGTTAGCCTCAGCCAAGTAGTGAGACTCTCATCAACCTAGTGAGATCCTATTTCAAAGTAAAAAATAAAAGCTGGGCATGATAATGCATGGTTGTAATCCCAGTACTTGGGAGACTGAAACAGGAAGGTGATGGAATCAAAGCCACCTTAACGAGGCTCTTAGCAACCTAGTGAGACCCTGTTTCTAAATAAGAAATAAAATCGGGCTGGGGATGTAGCTTGGGGGTAGAGTGCCTCTGGGTTCCAACCCCAGTACCAAAAAAATAAATGAAAATTAAAATTGGGCTGGGGATGTAGCTCAGAGATAAAATGCCCCTGAGTTCAATTTCAAGTACTACAGACACAAAAAAATTTAATTAGTGAAGCTCTTTTATCTTCATATTACCTCTCTACTTATTATAGAACATCAAGTCTGAATATTCGTTCATGCAAAAATATTTTACTTTTTATTTAGTTTTTAGTATTGAGGATTGAACCCAGGGGCTTTCTACTTAGAGCTACATACCCCCAGCCCGCCCGCCCGCGCGCGTGAGTGCGTGTGTGTGTGTGTGTGTGTGTGTGTGTGTGTGTGTGTATTGGGGATTGAACTCGGACATTCTACCTCCAAGCTACACACCCAGCCCTATTTTTTTCTTTATTTTAAAACAGGGTCACACTAAGTTGTGGAAGGCCTCACTAGGTTGGCTTTGAATCTGAGATCCTTCTGTCTCAGCCTCCCAAGTATTGGGATTACAGGCATGTACTACCACGCTTGGCTTATTTTTGTTTTGAAGTGCGATCTCCTAGGTTGGTTGTGTGTGTGGGGGTACTGGGGATGGAACGTAGCAACCTACCTCCAAGCTATACCCTGGAGGGTCTTAGTAACTAGCTGAGGTTGTGGCTGAACCCTGATCCTCCTTTCTCAGCCTCCCAAATGCTGGAATTACAAGGGTGCACCACCACACTTGGTTCTCCTAGGTTGTTGTTGCTGAGGCAGTTCTTGAACTTGTGATCCTTCTGTCTCAGCTTCCCAGATGCTGGGATTGAAGGTGTGTGCCACCTTCTAGGTGAGGTGGCTGGAACTTTTTAGTCTTAGCTATTAGGGGAGGCTGAGGAGAGATCACTTGAGCCTAGTAGTGTGAGGGCATCCTGAGCAACACAGCAAGACCAATTAATTAATTAATTAACTAGAAATTACAAGTGTTTATCTTGGCACACTTATAAACTTAGATTTATGATTCCATCAATCTGCTATGTATACAGCTTTGGCATTGGTGAATAGAAAGGTTAATGGAACTGTTAGAAATTGTCTAAAATATTTTGGATATGTAAATATATTTCATCTTTTTCTATAAAGCTGGCTTCCCTCACTATGTTAGTCAAATTTTTGTCGCTATGACAAAATACTGAGAAAATCAACTTAGAGGAAGAAAGATTTATTTTGGAATTTCTTTTGGAACTGGGAATTGAACCCAAGAACATTCAACCTCTGAGCTACAAATCTAGTTTTTTTTTTTTTTTTTTTTTTTTTTTGTGTGTGTGTGTGTGTGTGTGTGTGTGTGTGTGTGTTTTAATTTGTTGTTTTTTTTGTTGTTGTTTTGTTTTGTTTTTTGCGGGTTTGGGGATGGAACCCAGGGGTATTTGACCTCCGAGCTACACCCCCTGCCCTATGTTTTATTCTTTATTTTGAAACAGGGTCTCACTGAGTTGCGGAGGACCTCACTAAGTAGCTGAGGCTGTCCGCGAACCGCAATCCTCCGGTCTCAGCCTCCCGAATGCTGGGATTACAAGCGTGCGCCAGCATGCCTGGCTTTTTTTTTTTTTTTTTAAGAGCCAGGCTTGATGACACATGCTTGTAATCCTAGTACTTGGGAGGGTGAGACAGGAGAATCACAGGTTTGTAGCCAGCCTCAGCTGCTTAGTGAGGCCCCCCACAACTCAGTGTGATCCTGTTTCAAAAATAAAAGAATAGGGCTTGGTGGCACACCGCTTGTAATCCCAGCATTCGGGAGGCTGAGACAGAAGGATCACGGTTTGTGTACAGCCTCAGCTACTTAACGCCCTCCGTAACTTAGTGAGACCGTTTCAAAATAAAGAATAAAAAATAGGGTGGGGGGTGTAGCTTGGAGGTAGAATGCCCCTGGGTTCCATCCCTAGACCCATAAATAAATGAATAAATAAATAAATTAATTAATTAATAAAAAATAGGGCTGGGGTATAGCTCAAAGGTAGAATGACCCTGGGTAACAGTACCCAGTACCAATGCCCCAGTACCAAAAAAAAAAAAAAAAATTTAAACAGGGTCTCATAAGTTGCTGAGGGTTTTGTTTTAGTTGCTATGGCTAGCCTCAAACCTTTCTCAGCCATTCAAGTACTCAAGTACTAGGATTTTAGTTGTGTGCCACCATGCTGGGAAGAAAAATTTATTTTGGCTCATGGTTTTATTTTATGGAGCCAGCTGGCTCCATTGTTGTGGGCATGTGGTAAGGAGAGCATCACGACAGAGAGTATGTTAGAACAAAGCTAGGGTGTTTGGGTAGCAGAGGCAAGGCGGGGTGGGGGGAGGAGGGAAGAGCTGGAGAAAAGATAGAGTTCTTGGGGGCATTCCCCAAAGACTATACCATGAAGCATCTAACCTCGTGATACAGTCACTTCCAAGGCTTCAACACATGAGATATTGGGGGAGATAGTTCAGATTCAAACCATAACACCCAAATATAATGCCTTAAACTACACTATAAACTGGGTGGTGGGTGACACATACCTATAATCCCAGTACTTAGGAGGCTGAGACAGGAGGATTGCAGGTTTGAGGACAGCCTCAGCAATTAGTGAGACTCATCAACCTAACAAGACCCTGTTTCAAAATAAAAAACAAATTGGGCTGGGGGTGTAGCTTGGAGTTAGAATGCTTCTAAATTCAATTCTCAGTACCAACAAATAAATAACTATAGAAAGAACTTCAAAATTTTGTGATGTCCACATGGTGAATTATTCTACTAAATTCTATCACTGGAGTTTTGAAAATTTGGTATCCAAATGGTCTTTGTCTTCTCTCTTTTGGTTTGATTTGATTTTGAATAGTTTATAAGATTGCTGTCTTCAAATTAATTAATCTTTTTTCATCTCTGGAAGCTCAATTGAGATCTTTTAAAATATCTTCTAGAGAGAGTGATGGAGACACTTGTAATCCTAGTACCTGGGAGGCTGGGACAGGAGGATCACAGGTTTGAGGCCAGCCATAGCTACTTAGTGAGGCCCTTCACAACTTAGTGAGACTCTGTTTCCAAGTAAAAAATATAGGGCTGGGGATGTAGCTTGGAGGTAGAATACCCCTGGGTTCAATCCTAGTACCACACACAAAAATAAATAAATAAATTTCCTGTATCTATGTTTAACATGCTTGTGCTTTTCTCTGCCTCCTTGAATGTAGTACTGGGGATTAAACCCAGAGGTATTCTACCATCAAGCTACACACCCAGCTCTATTTCTTATTCCTTTATTTTGAAACAGGGTCTCACTGAGTTGCAAAGGGCCTCACTAAGTAGTAGCTGAGGCTGTCTGAGAACCAAGATCCTCCTGTCTCAGCCTCCCAAATGTTGGGATTACAAGCAGGCGTCACCATGACCAGCTTTTTTTGTTTGTTTGTTTATTCATTTATTTATTTAGATGGTTTGTTTTGAAACAGGATCTCACTAAGTTGTGCAGGGCCTCATTAAGTTGCTGAGGGTGGCCACGAACCTGTGATCCTCCTGTCTCAGCCTCCCAAGTGCTTGTATTGCAGAAATACTCTATCATACCTGGCTTCTATTTTATTTTTTATTTTGAGACAGAGTCTTGCTAAGTTACCAAGGCTGGCTTCAAACCTGCACTCTTCTTATATTTTCAATTACTAGGAATAAAGGCATTACGAGGCTTTTAAACTAGGCTTATGATTTGTTGTGTGACTCGGTTTCATGGAAATAGTTTGAGGCTTAATTGTAGGTGTGATTTAGAGCCTCTAGTCTACAGCTAAATTTGCCTTATTACTAGGGAGTTCTCTTTTAATTACTCTACCTGATTCCCTGTGTATTGTGAGGGTTTTCTATACTGGGTAGCCTGATGACACAAAGTATTCCTGGCCTGAGTAAGCTTAAGGGAATTTCTACCTGCTTCTTTGTGGTGAGTCTTTTACCTTTCATGGTAGTTTCTGCACACCCTTGCACTGATTAATAGTCCTCTGTTGATTCTTTTTTTTGTTTTGTTTTGTTTTTGTTGGGACACTGGGATTGAACCCAGAGGCATTCATTCTACCTCCTAGCTATACCCTCAGCCCTACCTACCTACCTACCTACCTTCCTTTCTCTCTCTCCCCCCCTTTCTCCTTCCTCCTTCCCTCTCTCACGGTACTAAGGATGGAACCTAGGGGCATTCCACCTTCAAGCTACACCCCAGCCCTATATTTTTATTCTTTATTTTGAAACAGAGTCTCACTGAGTTGCAGAGGGCCTCACTAAATTGCTGAGGCTGGCCATGAACCGTGATCCTCCTGTCTCAGCCTCCCAAATGCTGGGATTACAAGCGTGCGCCACCATACCTGGCTCTGTGTGTGTGTGTGTGTGTGTGTGTGTGTGTGTGTTGCTGGGGATGGAACCATAGGCTTTCTACCTTCAGGCTACACTCACTCCCAGACCTATTTTATATTTTATTTGGAAACAGGGTCTCACCAAGTTACTGAGCCTCACCAAGTAGCTAAGGCTGGCTTCGAACCTGTGCAATCTTCTGTCTCAGCCTCCCAAGTACTAGGATTACAGGCATGTGACACCACACCCAGCTACACACCTGGCTTTTTATTCTTTAATTTGGTGGTACTGGGGATGGAACCCACGGGCTTTCTACCTCCGGGCTACATTTCCAGACCTATTATTTACCATATATATATGTGTATGTATATATATATATATATATATATATATATATATATATATATATATATATATATATTCTTTTTTCTTTGAAACAGGGTCTCACTAGTTGCTGAGAGCCTAAGAAGCTGAAGTTGGCTTTGAACCTGTTTGATCCTCCTGTCTCAGTCTCCTAAGTACTATAAGCCTCCCAAGTATTATAAACATGCACCACCATGCCTGGCTTTATTCTTTCTTTTGAAACAGGGTCTCACTAAATTGCAGAGGGCCTCACTAAGGAGCTGAGGCTGGCTGCAAAACTATGATCCTCCTGTGTCAGCCTCACCCTCTCGAGACTTTTGTGTGGCTTTCTCATCTGGTACTCTGTCTTGAAGCCAGCCTCCTTGGCCTCCCCAAATTCTCAATTTAGAATTTTCTTCTCCTTGGGTCTGGTGATGCACTCTTGCAATTTCTGTACTTGGGAGGCTGAGACAGGAGGATCGAAGATTTCAGGGCCAGCCTCAGCTACTTTGTGATCCCTGTTTCAAAATAAAGAACAAAAAGCCAGGTGTGTTTGTAATCCCAGCATTTGAGAGGCTGAGACAGGAGGATCCGGGTTCATGGCCAGCTTCAGCTACTTAATGAAGCCCTTTTCAACTCAGTGAGAACTGTTTCAGAATAAAGAATAAAAAATAGGGCTAGGGGTATAGCTCAGAGGTAGACTGCCCCTGGGTTCCATCCCTAGTACTACAAAATAAATAAAATAAAATAAGCAACAAAAAGTAGGGCTGGGAGAGTAGCAAGAATTATTGTCTCAATTCAGCTAGACAGCCAGGCTTAATTTAGGATGTCTGCTCTTTGCATTGCAATCTATAATCTTTTTTTTTTTTTTTTTTTTGGTGGTACTGGGGATGGAACCCAGGGGGCCTTCTACCTCTGGGCTACACTCCCAGACCTATTTTATATTTTATTTGGAAACAGGGTCTCTTAAGCCAGCTGAGGCTGACTTCGAACCTGTGCGATCCTCCTGTCTCAGTCCAAATCGCAGGGATTACTGATTGTGTGCTACCACGCCTGACTTACAAAAGTTTTAGTCTCTCTCCACTAGTAGAGTAGTTAGGAGTCAGAAATGGAACTTGGTGAATAAGTCAGTAAGTTTGGCAACACATAGACTCCACTTTGTTTGTTTCTGCCTTTTAGTGGAGAAGTACTACCTGTTGTTCATCGTCTGAAAACAATTGTTTTGAGCCGGGCATGGTGGCGCATGCTTGTAATCCCCACGCTTGGGAGGCTGAGACAGGAGGATCGCACGGGTTCGAAGCCAGCCTCAGCTACTTAGTAAGGCTCTCAGCAACTTAGTGAGACCCTGTTTCCAAATAAAATATAAAATAGGTCTGGGAGAATAGCCCAGAGGTAGAAAGCCTCTGGGTTCCACCCCCAGTACCAAAAAAAAAAAAAAAGATGAGAACAATTGTTTTTTGTCTATATATGTAAATTATTTTAGATAAAACATATATTTGTCTATATATGTGTGTATTTTTCTGTCTATATATGTAAATTATTTAAGATTGGAGGTTAAATCCAATTCTTGGTATTTCATCTTAACTGGGGTACCTTTTTTTTTTTTTCCCCCAAAAATCTATGAAGAAGCTGGGCATGATGGCATACACTTGTAATCCCAGTACTTGAGATGCTGAGACAGGAGGATTGAGCAAATTCGAAGCCAGCCTCAGCCACTTAGTGAGACCCTCCACAACTTAGTGAGACCTTGTTTCAAAATAGAGAATAAAAAATAGAGCTAGGATTGTAGCTGGG